>NC_056744.1:719402521-719482521 GCF_019279795.1 Protopterus annectens
TTTTTAGTAAAATTTTTTTTTTTGCATTTAAATTAATTTTTTTGAATTTATTTTTTAAAAATTTTATATTTTTGGAATTTTTGTTTAAGGGTTTTTTTTTAAATTTTTTAAATATTTTTTAAATATGTCGAAGTTTTAAATTGTTGTATTTTAATTACCTAGTTCTTTAAATTTTAACTAGTGGATAGGTTCGTTAGGCTGGCTGAAACATGTGAAAAGTATGTTGTTATTATGTACTGATGAAAGGTGTGGACCTGAAAGCTTTGCAATAAATTATTTGGTGTGCTAAGTGCTTGTTTGCTGTAAAGTGCATTTTACAGCCATCTCATTTTGTCTGCCTGCGGTTCCCACTCTCTTGCATCTCTTTATTGTCAGTTTTTGAAAGGAGTGTTGCACATGGAATTTCTTTTGAGAGGGTTCCTCCTCCCTAGGATCTCAACTTTATCCTTGAAATAATTGTCCTTACTTCCTTTTGAACCTGTCTGTCTGGCTGGTTTACAGTACATTAATTAGAAGACTGTTTTATTCATTGCTCTGGCATCTGCAAGCTCTCATGGTGAGCCAACCCTATCTGATTTTTCTTATGGACAGAGTAGTGTTGCGCAGTAATCCATCTTTTGTGCCTAAAGTTGTTTTTGAATTTACCATGAATCAAGCCATCATTTTCCCCAGTGTTCTGTCCTGATTCAGAAAACAAGGGAAGAAAGATTCTAGATGCATTGAATGTCAACAGGCAGTTCATTTAATTCCTTGACAGAAGAAAGCCTTTTAGGAATGCTGAACTGCTGTTTGTCTCCTGTCCGGGGTCTAAGAAAGTTCAGCCTGTCTTTTTAAGCAAACTATCGCACAATGGTTTTCCTCTATTTTTTCTGTTACTTCCAGTATGATAAATCTCTTTCAGGCAAGATTTAGTTTCAATGAACTAGGGCCTTGTCCTTTTTCTGCCAAATTGGAAAGTGATCGAGTCTAGAAGCATTGTAGAGGCAGCAACCTTATCCTCTGTTCATACCTTCACAAAGCACTACAAACGGGATTTCTTTTCAAGGTCCAGAGCAGGTTTTGCAAGGACCGTTCTCCAGGGGCTCCTAGATGCTTATTCTTCAACCTGCCAGGTAGTGCAAACTTTAGGAATCTACCCAAAATGCCACTGAGATAGTGGGAATGATGAATGTAGTATAGTTGTTTTAAGTTCTGCTTAACTGTAACGGTAGATGTTTGAATTCCTAACCGCCTCATTGTGGCTAGCTGAGGTAGGTTTCAACCTCTTTGATTCAATGGTTGTTGGATTTGTTTTTATAGGGTATTGCGATTGGCTGCACATTTATTCTGTCTAGATTATTATGGTACCTTCTTTACCTTCTTTTTTGGAAAAAACCTGAACACTCACTTGATATGAAAGCTGAAGGCTTCCCTCTCAGGATATGCTCGGCTCATCAGTTGTCACAGGAAGAGAGAGAGTGAGGGGATTTTGAGCTTTTGAAACCTGGGTAGTACTGCATTCCCTTGGCAGATAACCCCAAAATGGCACTGCAGTAGTGAAAAATTTGAACATGTACTTCTAGAGGTAGGTAGGACTTGCTTTAACTGTACTTTCACATGTAATCTCTTTCTTCAGGAAAGTGAATAACCCCCATTTTGACTTTCTTGAAGTTTTACACTACAATGAAAAAGTATTTGCCCCTTCCTGATTTCTTATTTCTTTGCACGTTTGTCCCACTTAAATGTTTCAGATCATCAATCACATTTAAATATTAGTCAAAGATAACCCAAGTAAACACACAATGTAGTTTTTAAGTGATGATTTTATTTATTAATGGGAAAAAACTATCCAAACCTACATGGTCCTCTGTGAAAAAGTAATTGCCCCATTGTTAAATCATGAAGTAACTGTGGTTAATCACATTTTTGGAAAAGCTGAGTTCAATTTCACTAGCCACTCCCAGGCCTGACTACTGCCAGACCTGTTGAATCAAGAGATCGCTTAAATAGAACCTGTCAGACAAAGTGAAATAAGCCAAAAGATCCCAAAAAAGGAAGACATCATGCCACAGTCTAAAGAAATTCCGGAACAGATGAGAAACAAAGTAATTGACATCAGTCTGGAAAAAGTTACAAAGCCATTTCTAAAGCTTTGGGACTCCAGTGAACCACGGTGAGAGCCATTATCCACAAATGGAGAAAACCTGGAACAGTGGTGAGCCTTCCCAGGAGTGGCCGGCCTAGAAAAATTACCACAAGAGTGCAGCGACGACTCATCCAAGAGGTCACAAAAGAACCCTGAACAACATATAGGGAACTGCAGGCCTCACTTGGCTCAGTTAAGGTTAGTGTTCATGACTCAACCATAAGAAAGAGTCTGGGCAAAAATGGCATGCATAGCAGAGTTCCAAGGCAAAAACCACTGCTGACCAAAAAAACATAAAGGCTTGTCTCACTTTTGCCAAAAACCATCTTGATGATCCTCAAGACTTTTGGGAAAATATTCTGTGGACTAACCTAAATAAAAGTTTAACTTTTTGGGAGTTGTGCGTCCCATTACATTTGACGTAAAAGTAATGCAGCATTTCAGAAAAAAAACATCATGCCAACAGTCAAACATGGTGGTGGTAGTGTGATGGTCTGGGGCTGCTTTGCTGCTTCTGGACATGGACAATTTGCTGTGATTAATGGATCCATGAATTTTGCTCTCTACTAAAAAATCCTGAAGGAGAATGTCTGGCCATCAGTTCGTGACCTCAAGCTAAAGTGCACTTGGGTTCTGCAGCAGGACAGTGATCCAAAACACACCAGCAAGTCCACCTCTGAATGAGTTAAAAAAAAAAAAAAAAAAAAAATGAAGGTTTTGGAGTGGCCTAGTCAAAGTCTGGACTTCAATACATTTGAGATGCTGTGGCATGCCTTAGAAAGACGGTTCATGCTCGGAAATGCTCCAGTGTGGCTGAATTAGAATAATTCTACAAAGAAGAGTGGGCCAAAATTCCTCAACAGCGATATGAAAGACTCATTGCCAGTTATTCCAAACCCTTGATTACAGTTGTTGCTGCTAAGGGTGGCGCAACTAGTTATCAGGTTTAGGGGGCAATTACTTTTTCACATAGGGCCATGTAAGTTTGGATAGTTTTTTTCCCTTTAATAAATAAAATCATCACTTAAAAACTTTTGTGTTTACTTGGGTTATCCTTCTCTAAAATTTGTATTTTGATGATCTGAAACATTTATGTGTGACAAATCATGCAAACAAATAAGAAATCAGGAAGGGGGCAAATACTTTTCGATTGCACTGTAAGTATATCTTCTCATTCTAGATCTATAGGCAGGTGTGCTCATTAGGCAAATTGTAGCTAAGGATTACTAGATCCACTGCATAATTTAGTTAAGTGCCAGAGCATAATCATGACTCCCATGAGAAATATTTTTGATTAAGATGATGGCGAAGTGTGTAAAGATTTTGTCTTCAGAGGTTACCAATAAATGTTTGGAGTCCTCAGGAAAAGTGTAATAAAAACAGAGTTTGAAAAAGTCAGTTTAAAAAAAAAAAAAAAAAGAGTAGTGATAGGGAAATAAAGTCTTCTGGTAGCTCATCAGAAGAAGATACTTCAGCTTCCAGAAAAAAAGTTTTCATAAACCAGTCTTTTAAAATACATGGAGCACCCAGTAACCCTGGTCCTTCAAACATTACAAGATAAACATCTTTGGCACTAAGTGTGTATGAGCTCCCAGAGTAAAACTGTAAGATGTTCATCGTGTTACACTGCTGCAGTCATTACACTTGGGTTATCCTGCCGTCAGGCGGTTCCCCAGTCGGCCTGAGTTCCAAAGTCTTTGTCCGGCGTCGGTTGCTGTCGCCTCCTCCCTGACGTCAGTGCGACAGGGGTATATAAGATGCAGCTGACGCCATTTTCTTCAGTCTTTCTTGCTGCGCGGTGCCCGAAGCAAAAGCAGTTCGCAGGTGCCGGTCGGCCGACTCCTGAGATTTTCATTCCAAATCCAGAACTGAAGTCTTCTACAAAGCTAAGTACCCCGTTGGGGAAACGTTTTCTTGCTTCAGACTGATGTCAGTAAAAGTTAATAACTATATTTCTTGTGGGAAGCAAATACCTCATAAGGATTTCCAGTCCTATTGTATTCCATGCCTAGGCCCAGACCACAAACGTCACTGGTTGTTGGTTTTGTGCTAGGTTTAACAAGAGCACTATTAAACGTCGGTTTGATTTTGCCCGACATTATTTTGGCAGAAAATTCAATTACACCATGCCGTCGGAACGTCTGACGACCGGAATACATAAAAAGCGCAAAGACATGGACAGGCATCCGAGGCCCAAAACTGATGATGAGGCCACTTCTAGGGCGGTCGCTGGTTCTCTGGTTTTCAGCGAAGTGCCTACGCAGCCCCTGACGACTGCTTCCACAGAACCACAGACCGCCTCCGCCTCCCACGTGGAGCTGGCTGGGCCTTCGGACGCTCCAGGTTTGCAGCCCACTGAAACTAACCCTTCAGAGGGAACTGAAGTAGCTGAGCAATCCACAGCTTCAAAGGTGTTTTCAGACCTACCCATTTAACCATTAAACCCTCTGCTAAGTCTAAGGCCCCCTTAAAAACAAACGGATTCAGTAACGTGAAAGTGTTCAATCTCGCCGTTTGTTCTTACACACGGATTCGGAGCCGATCCTCGACTCTGAGTCGGTTGCATCACAAGCTCTACATCTCAGAGAAGCTCGAGACCAGCGTATATCCCATGATCCTCCCTGCTACTCCTCAGATCTAGTTTGCCGCTGCAACGGATCGGTTGAAGAGAGCTAGAGTCAGAGAAAAAGTTTAATTACAACGCTCAGATAAGAGTTTTTTTCTGTCAGAATTTATCAGATAGGATAGTGTATAGAGTGTGTGGTTGTTTCGGTATATCTTTGTGTATATATCCATATATATAGGTAGTTTTTTGTTGGGCTGTGGCCTGCTTCTGCCTGTCAGGGCTCTTACAGTGTGTGTGTTTCTTCTATAATTACTGGATAGTGTATATAGGTTACGGTTCATATTACTTCTATTATTACCTTGTTGCTAATAACCTTCTTTGTGTATTTTATTAGTGTTGGTGACTGATGTTCTTCGTGTTTCACTGTTGCAGTCATAACTGTAGGGTACTCCTGCCGGCAGGCAGCTAGAGGTCGGCCAGAATATCAAAGTCTGGGTCCGGCGTCGGCTGTATCAGCTAGAACCCTGACATCAGAGCGTATGGGTATAAGGCTGACAGCCGACGCCATCTTCTCCAGTCTTTTTTGCCGTGCGGTGCAAAGCAGTTCGCTAGTTGTTGGTTGGCGTTTTCAAGACGTGGTGTGATTGTCGTCGGTCTGAAGTTTCTACTTCTCTTCTCAAAGCTAAGTACCCCATTGGGGAAACTTTTTTCTTGCTCCTCAGATGTCAGAAAAAGTTAATAATTGTGTATTGTGTGGAAAACAAATACCTCATAAAGATTTCCACTCTTACTGTCTTCCTTGCTTAGGCCCTGACCACGACGTTTCTTGTTGTCGGTTCTGTGCCAGGTTTAATTCTCGCACTATCAAGCGTAGGTATGATTGGGCCTTGAATTACTTTGGTAGGTGATTTAATTATAGAATGTCGTCGGAACTGACTACTGGATTTCAGAAGAAGCACAAAGACAAGGACAGGCCTCCAAGGTCCAAACAGGACACGTTGCAGCCGGAGCCAGCTTCGGGTTCGGCGGTCGTCAGTGAGGCGCTTTTGCAGCCCCTGTCGTCCGCCACTTCAGAACCGATGGCCGACACGGACTCACATGGTGAGCCAACTAGGCCTAGTAATTTGTCTGCTGCAGGACCTTCGGACGTCGCTCCTTCAGATGGGTCCGGAACCGCTGTGCAGGTACCGGCTTCTGAGGGGGTCTTCAGACCTTCACACATTACTATATCCACAAAGCCAAAAGCTAAGTCAAAGACTCCAGTTAAACCCAGACATTCTACTCAAGCTTCTTCGGATACAGCTCCCAAGACTCAGAAACAATTACTTCGGATGGCTGAGGATTTATTAACTATGATAAGGGGCTCTCACCCTCCTCCTGAGAAAAGGCCTAGACAGGATATCCCTTATGATTCCTCTGATCAGGCTTCTGTATCCTCCGTTTCCTCCTCTGATCAGGATTATTCCTTCCCTCCTTATGAGGATTCGGATGCAGAGGGTTCTGTTCCCTCTGCCTCCCCCCCTGAAGATTTCTCTTTTGGGGAAACCTTGCATGAGATGAGGGAGCATTTTCATTGGGAAGGTCAGAATTATTCTGCTTCCAAAAAGAGACTCAGGGAATTCCTTCTTCTCCCTCAGCACAGGCCTTTGGCTATTCCTCCTGTACTTGATGTTGTGGATGATGCCTTCTCTGAAGCTAACTTGAATCCTGATTCCATGCCTCCTGCTCCTTCTAAGCCTGACAGATTTTACAGGGTCCCTGATTCTCATCAATTTTTATTCAAGAACCCTTCTGCTGATCCTGAAACTATTTTGCAAGGTTCCAAGGCTGCTAAGGCCGCCTCCTCTAAGAATCCTGTCCCCTCTGAGAAGGATTCTCGTGCTTTGGACAGGTGGGGCAAAAAGGTTTATACTTCAGCCACCCTTTCTATTAGAGCTTTAAACTGCCAATTTCACATGTTTAAGTATCAGCAGTTTCTTTTATCTGTTTTAAAACAAAGGATTTCTGCCTTTCCTGCATGTGCTGAGGACAAGGGGGTGTTGCATGCTACTGAACAAGTCAGCAAACATAGTTTACATTGTGGTTTTGATGCCTTAGAGGCTTCTTGCAGGGCGGCTGCCTCTGGTACTGTTATCAGGAGGCATGCCTGGTTTCGTGAGCAGTATCTACCTGAGCAAGTTAAGGCAAAATTGCTGGATGCCCCTGTTCAGCATGATGTCCTATTTGGGTCTAAGGCTGAGGAGGTTATTAAAAAGATGGAAGAAAAAGCCAAATCTATGCAGACTGTAAAAGATTTTTTGCAAGTTCAGCCTCCCAGATTTTCTAGGAATTGGCCCTCCAAAAATTGGTCTTTTCCCACCTCTGACAGGCCTCAAAGGGGAAGATATAGACGCTCCAGAGGTAGGGCGCAGGCTCAGGCCTCATACAGACCTAGACAGTGGACGACTTCTTCACCTCGAAGGGGAGAAGACAGATCTCAAACCCAAAGAAAACAGACTCAATGACTCCCTCTGTTGGGCTCCAGGTCCTCCTTCCCTGGACGCCCCTCTCGGAGGAAAACTTACTCTTTTTTACCAGAATTGGACTCGCATTACTCAGGACGAATGGGTGTTAGACATGATTTTGAAAGGTTACAGATTCCACTTTCACACTCTGCCAAGGCCTTCAGGCTGGCCAGATCTGCCAAAACATCAATGGACAGAGGCCTTAAATCAAGTGGACGCCTTATTAGCCTTAAGGGCCATAGAACCTGTTCCACCTCTAGAGGTGGGGAAAGGTTTTTATTCAAGACTTTTTCTGGTCCCAAGGAAACAAAACTCCTGGAGACCTATTCTGGACCTCTCTATATTAAACACCTTTTTGGAAATTCCAAAATTCAAGATGCTTACACTTCAACAACTTCTTCCAATGCTCGCACAAGATTCTTGGATGGTAACATTGGACTTAAAAGAGGCTTACTTACATGTCCCCATAAGGCAACATTGCAGAAAGTACCTCAGATTCAAGGCAGGCTCGAGACACTTCCAATTCTCTGTACTGCCATTTGGCTTATCTACTGCGCCCAGAGTTTTTACCAAATGCCTGGCTCCAGTAGTAGCTTATTGCAGACTTCAGGGGATTCAGATTTACCCCTATTTGGACGACTGTCTAATTCAGGCAGACAGCAAAGACCTTCTACTACAACATCTGCATTTTGTTCAGCGTCTTCTCCTACTACTGGGATTCTCAGTGAACATAAAAAAGTCACATTTGATTCCGTCTCAGCAAATGATCTTTTTGGGAGCTCTTTTGGACACAAATTTACAGAAAGCATTCCTCACTCCAGAAAAACAGTTACAGCTGGCTTCAATCTTCAAGACCTTGGCAGCATTAACTCAGCTCACTGCAAGGAAATTCCTGCAGGCTCTGGGCTACATGGCCTCTTGCATCCTGTTGATTCCAAATGCGAGACTTCACATGAGGATACTTCAATGGTACCTAAAGAGTGTATGGTCTCAACATTGCCACAGTTTGGATACAATGATACCACTGATTCCCTGCCTCCAGAAGGAATTCCTTTGGTGGTCCAGGGCGTGTGTTTTGAATGAAGGCAAGCCCTTTCGTCTGCCTCAACCTACTCGGACCATAACCACGGACGCCTTGGATTATGCATGGGGAGCTCATTTTCAAGACAAATGCCTACAGGGTTCTTGGACAAACAAACACCTTCTATGGCACATCAACTTGAAAGAAATGTTAGCAGTCCAGAATGCTCTTCTAGCCTTCCAGGCCCTTTTGAAGCCAGGACCTCTGCTAATCCGAACAGACAACACCACAGTCATGTGGTACATAAACAAGCAAGGGGGCTCTCATTCTTACCCCCTTTGCAGGCTTGCCATGACCTTATGGGATACAGCCCTAAAGTTGAATCTGGATCTTCAGGCACAGTTCATTCCAGGAAAACAAAATCTCTTAGCAGACAGCCTAAGCAGAAACATTTTGGATCCTCACGAATGGATGTTGGACCCCAACTTATTCAGCAAGATAACCTCAGTTTGGGGCTGTCCTCAGATAGATCTATTTGCATCTCGTCTCAACCATCAGTTGCCTCTCTTTTGCACCAGGTCCTTCCACAAGACAGCTTGGAAAGTGGACGCCCTGTCATTCAGTTGGAGGAATCTTTTGGGATATGCCTTCCCCCCTCTTCCTCTTCTGCCTCGGGTATTGCTTAAGATAAAGCTGGACAAACCCAGTCTAATCATTTTGATAGCTCCAAATTGGCCTCGTCAGTTTTGGTACCCTACTCTACTGCATCTTTCGTTGGTACCTCCTTGGAATCTTCCTCCGACCCATTCTCTTCTGTCCCAGCATCAGGGTCAGGTATTTCACTCTCAAATCAAGACTCTCTGTCTGGCAGCTTGGCTCATCAAAGGCAATTGATCCCTTCTCTTCCTAAACAAGTTCTGGATGTTCTTTTGGAAGCTAGGCGTCCTAGTACTAGGAAATCTTATGCTTCTAAATGGAAAAGATTTTGTATTTGGATGCAGGATCGTGGCTCTGATCCTTTAATACCAGATATTTCATCTATCTTACTTTATCTCTCAGACCTTTTGATTAAAGGTCTTTCATTTTTTTCTATTAAAATTCATGCTTCTGCTATTTCAGCACATTTCAGTTGTGATCCTCCCATTTTTTCCCCCCAGTTGGTCAGACAATTTCTGAGAGGAGCTAAGAATTTAAAACCTCCTGTGCCTTCTTGGGATCTCAATTATGTCTTGGAAAAGCTTACTTTGCCTCCTTTTGAGCCTGCTGCCTCTGCGGACATTAAGTTCTTATCTTGGAAGACAGCTATCCTGTTGGCCTTGACTTCTGCCAGAAGGGTGTCAGAGCTTCAAGCCCTCATGGCCGTGGAACCATACCTCATCTTTCATCAGGACAGAGTTTCCTTGAGGACCAATCCTACATTTATGCCTAAGGTAGTCTCTAGAGTGGCTCTAAATCAGACTATTCACCTTCCTACCTTTTTTCCTAAACCCCAAAATGGGGGGGGGGAAGGATCTTACATTGATTAGACGTACACAGACAGCTACGTTTTTACCTGGACAAAAATAAAAGTTTCAGAAAATCAGATCAATTGCTTATTTCCTTTGCTTCCAGTTCTCTTGGTAAAGCCATTTCTAAGCAAACTATTTCCAAATGGATTGCCCATGGTATAAGATATTGTTACGCTCATCATGGGAAACAAATTCCAGGTTCCGTCAGGACTCATTCTACTAGGGCAGCTGCCACTTCAGCAGCCTTTCTCAGAGGGGTTCCTACCAAGGACATTCTGGAGGCTGCCACTTGGAGCTCAGTGCATACTTTTTCCAAGCACTATAACCACCCTTTGTACTCTGTCTAGGGCAGGCTTTGCCTCTGCTGTTTTGCATGGTCTTCTAGCTGCTCCTTCTTCTTCATAACCTCCTCCCGTATTCTCAGCTTTGGGATTCTACCTTTCACTGTTGCAGTCATAACTGTAACACGAAGAGCATAGTACAGTTGTGTATACCTACCATAAATGTAGATGTTCGAGTGTCTTCACTGTTGCAGTCGGTGTTTCCCTCCCTCCAGACCCCTCTTGTTTCTACTTGCTTACTGTGTTTTCCTTTCCACTACCTTTTTGGTGTATTTGTGTTTCCTTTGGGACACCTTTTTGTTTATGGGGGCTTCTGACATCAGGGGCAAGAAAGGCTGGAGAAGATGGCATCGGCTGTCAGCCTTATACCCATACGCTCTGACGTCAGGGTTCTAGCTGATACAGCCGACGCCGGACCCAGACTTTGATATTCTGGCCGACCTCGGGCTGCCTGCCGGCAGGAGTACCCTACAGTTATGACTGCAACAGTGAAGACACTCGAACATCTACATTTATGGTAGGTATACACAACTGTACTTTCTTGATTACTGTTTGGGATTTGTGCTTGCTGTCAGAGAAGGCCAAATCCGGATTTAAAAGATGTCAGTGTGGGCAAAAAATGTCCATTACTGACAGTCATGCTTCCTGTGTTTACTGCCTTGGCCCTCTCCACTTGCAGGAGGACTGCTCCATCTGTCATTTCTTTAGTGGGAGGGTCATGACAGAGAGGCGCAGGAAGCTGATTGACAGGGGCTTACTTAAGCCGGACTTCCAGGAGGCCTTGGAGAAGTCCGACCAGGGTTCTAAGTCTTCGAAGGGGTCGAAGACGTCTAGGGTGTCGGAGCCCATGTCATCGGCTCCGAGCACCTCTTCCAAGATTCGTTCGCCGGTCCCACAGACCTCGGGGCCGAGCATCGAACGGTTATCTTTGATCGAGCCCCAGGTCTTGGACCCGGTGTCGGAGCTGCCTCCACAGTCGATTCTTCATTCGGTGCCTTCTTCGGCCCCTTCGACCCGATCTTGCAGATCATTATCGGATACCGACATGGATTGTGTCGTGCAGAAACTAATGGAGAATACGGCTCTGTCCAAGCTAATTGCGGTTTTGTCCCAATTGGTGTCGAAACTGGAAGGCCTCCCCATATCTCCAACGGATCCTCCTTCAAGACCCATACAGTCTTCGGAGCCGAGAGAAGACGAACCGATGTTAGTGGAGCCCTCGGTGCCGAAACCGTCCATTGTGCGATCGGCACCATTGACTTCGACTCCTCCGGAGCCCATCGGGGAGTCGTGGAGCAGACTATCTCTCCTTGGTTCCGGGACCGAGAGTCGTACCGACCTTTCGGTTCCGACTCTCCCTCTCGGAGCCTCGGCACAGATAGGGTCAACTCCGTCCTCTGGGTCGGAGCCCGCGGTTCCGGTGTCGGGGAGGCATCTGCATTCTTCGGAACTGGAGGAGTCCTCAGCCCGGGGCTCGGGGGTTTTCGATCTTATGAGGAAGGTATTGTCTGAACAGACAACTACTTCTTCGGAATCGTCTTCTCCTTCCCCTAAAGGGCCGCTTTCTGTTTCTGCTCCCACGATCCACTCCAAGTGTAGAGTCCCATTGCCTCAGCCAGCCCCGGAAGGGGCTCCCTGTTCCTCGGAGGCTTCACCAGAAGCCCCCACTGATGAAGTTCCGAGGAAAAGATTGTGCAAGAGGAGGCACATTGATTCCCCACAGGAATCTCTAACGTTTGACACTGACTTGGATGAGGCAGAGGGGTCCCCACGGTCCCCCTCTGAGGATGTATCGTTTTTAGACATCCTGGAGATCTTGAGACAGAGGGGTGATTAGCAGTCCCTGGCCCCCACTGAGGACGAGTTGGTGTTGCCGAAGGCTTTTGGGGCTCAACCTTCTACCTCCTGGGTGACTCCGCCCTTCGAGTTGATGGACTTAATTGCTCGAAGGGCATGGGAGACGCCACTGCCCCCCAAGATGAGTCTTTTCTTACTAAGGGAGTCCCGGTAGATACTATAGTGGTAGCTGCAGCCACGAAAAAGGAAATGTCTGAGTCATCTTCTTCTGTTCATCCTCCTAATAAGGATTCTGGGATATGGGAAGAACGTTTTCAGTTCAGCGACTTTTTCCATGCGTTCGCTAAACTATTTGACACATTTTACGTGACTTCAGAGGGATCTCGTTAAGGAACTGGGAGATACCCTCCAGGGTAACACAGATGCTGCTGTCTCAGAAAAGGTGACAGCACAACTTAACACCCTTACTTCAATAGCAAACTCATCCATGAGGCTCATCTCGTATGCGGCCGAAGGATCGAGTAGAGCTGCAGCTTCAGCGATTGCTCTCCGTAGACGATCCTGGATGCGGCTGTGCTCCTTCGCGGAAGCCTTCAAGTCTTCCTTTGCCAATGCCCCCTTTGATGGTGCCACTCTCTTTGGGCCCAAAGTAACGGAGACTCTAACTCGGTGTGAGCAAGAGGGGAGACCCTGTCTGCTGTTGGGGTCCGTTTTTCCGCTCCGACTAGACCGTACCCCAAAGGGCAAAGGGGTGGAAAGATGTGGTTCCGTAAGACTCTGGGATCTTTCCAAGCCACACAGGGTGATGCCCCCTCCAGAGGCAGGGGGGGGGAATGGAAGACGCCGCCCTGGCGGCAGAGGGGGTCAGAAAAATCAAGGAAGACAGGGATACCGTCCCTGGGAAGCCCTTCCAGCACTCCTGAATGGAGGCCCGACTGTCCTGCTCTGGAGGCAGTCGGGGGTCGCTTGGCTTTATACCCAAAGGCCTGGCTAAATCTTACCTCGGATTCTTGGGTAAAAAGCATAGTAACCAGAGGATACAAAATTCCCTTTACGTCAACACCACCTCAACAAAAGAGATTTCCAGATGTGCCACCCCATCTGCGAATTCCAGCAGCAGTAGAAATTTCAAAGCTGCTCGAAAAAAGTCATCCAACCAGTCCCGGCGGACCAAAGAGGATCCGGAACTTACTCGAGGTTCTTTTTAGTTCCAAAAAAGACAGGAGACTGGAGATCGATTTTGGATCTCAGCAAACTCAACACCTTCGTAAGGAAGGAAAAGTTCCGGATGGTCACGCTACAGTCGATCCTTCATTTCTTACAAAAGGATGTGCTCTATAGATCTCAAGGATGCGTACTACCACATCAAAATGGCCAGGCCATCCAGAGATTACCTGCGCTTCTGGCTGGGAGCCATTCATTTTCAGTTTCGAGCGCTGCCCTTTGGTCTCACCTCAGCCCCCAGGGTGTTCACCAAATGCATGGCAGTAGTGGCATCTCACTTGAGACGGCTAGGATTCCGAGTGTTTCCATATCTAGACGACTGGCTCCTTACCGCCACCACCGAGCATAGTCTTGTACAGGCCAGGGACTACACAGTCGACCTTTGTTCCCATCTAGGAATCTCGATCAATTTCTAAAAATCTGTCTTATCGCCCTCACAGCATATCTCGTTCATCGGGGCAGATTTAGATACAAAGTTAACTCTGATAAAGCTTCCTCCAGTAAGAACATCAGCCCTCAGGGAACAAGTTACCCTTTTTCAGAACTGAAAAGCTCCGGCCATACTAGTGTTAAAGGTTCTAGGCATGATGGCGGCTTCTCTTATTGCAGTCCTTATGGGCAGAATGCACATGAGTGTTCTCCAATGGCTGCTTTTCGCGCAATGGTCATTCCAACAACTACCCTTATCACACAAAATACTAATAACGAACTCTTGCAAACGAGATCTGCTATGGTGGGTGAACAGTCAGGATCTCACAATAGGTCGCCCATTTGTCCTACCCAGTCCTACAGTTACAATAACCACGGACGCTTCCCTGATAGGGTGGGGGGGATCTTTCAGGGAAGAACAGTCCAAGGGGAATGGTCCAAACTGGAGTACAACCTGCACATCAATGTCCTGGAGTTGAGCGCGGTGTTTCTAGCATTGCAACACTTCCGCGCATCCTTACCTCTGGGAACTATAGCAGTTCGGACGGACAACATGTCGGTGGTCTGGTACATAAACAAGCAAGAGGGAACCAGGTCTTACCCATTATGCAGAGAGGCCCTGAGAATTTGGCAGTGGGCAGAATCTACGGGTCGCTTTCTAGTGGCAATGCACATCCCGGGGTCATCCAACGTCATTGCGGACAGGTTGAGCAGAGCCATCCTGTTGCCCTACGAGTGGTCCCTCAAATCGCAAGTGGCAGAAATGATTTTCCGCAAATGGGGCCAGCCTTGCTGCGATCTATTTGCATCCCTGTTGAATGCCAAATGCAAAAGCTACTTTGCCCTACTCCCCCCTCTGGGCGATGTCCCCAGGGACACACTAGTGCACGATTGGCCCCCAGGTCTCCTATATGCATTTCCTCCTGCCCCGTTGATACCCAAATTTCTTCATAAAGCCAAAGACCTGGAAAGGACGATAATCCTCATAGCGCCATATTGGCCTCAGCAGATATGGTTCCCCTTTCTTCGAGCCCATCAGATGGAGGAACCTTGGATGCTGGACCCAGTGCCAGATCTATTGACTCACTCGTCGGGAGTTCCTCACCCATCCCGTCAATCCCTCAAACTGACAGCTTGGCTGTTCCGCTTCCCTGCTTAGCCAGGTTGGATCTCTTCTGTCCTGAAGTACAGCACATTCTGGTTGCCTCTCATAAAGCCTCCACCAGAAAACTTTACAAGAGTAAATGGAAACGTTTTGTATGTTGGGCGTCAGGTCAACTTATAGATCCCTTGGTAGCCCCGCTTCATAAGGTTTTGGAGTTTTTATCCTTACTCTTTCATGAAGGGGCCTCTACTTCCACTATAAGAGTGCAGTTGGCGGCCATATCTAACTTCCATATTGGTGAAGGGGGCTATTCTATTATGTCTCACAGGCTTTGCAAGGCTTTTATGAGAGGAACTTTCCACCTTCGTCCACCCATTCGGGAGCCAATTTCCCCATGGAATTTGAATTTGTTGCTGTCGCAACTGATGTTACCACCCTTCGAACCAGCCTCATCCTGTTGCCTGAAGTTCTTGTCCTGGAAGACTCTATTTCTTGTTGCTGTCACTTCAGCTCGAAGAATATCGGAGTTACACGCATTATCAGTTAGGCCACCGTACTTGATCTTCCACTCGGACAGAGTGTCCTTGCGCATGAACCCTTCATTCCTCCACAAAGTTTGTTCTGTGTTGAACATTAACCAGTCCATAGAACTTCCCGCGTTCTTCAAGAATCATTCAATCAAATTGGAATATATGCTGCACAAACTGGATTTACATAGGCAGCTGAGTTTTTGTCTGGACAGGATTAAAGATCACAGAAAATCGGATCAACTGTTTGTTTCATTTGCAGACAACAGAAAGGGCATGGCAGTCACTCAAGTGTACCTTGTCTAAATGGCTTTCCGATTGTATAGGCTTTGTATATTCTGTTTCGAATCAACCACTGCCTTTCAAGCCCAAGGCTCATTCTACTAGGGCCGTTTCCACTTCCTTAGCTCATGCGGCTCGCTTTACCATTGGATACGATTTGTGCAGCAGCAACGTGGGCAACACCTCATACGTTTATCACTCATTACAAGGTGAACAGGGTCTCTAAGGACAGGGCATCCTTTGGTTGCACTGTGCTCAGGAACGTTCTTCCATGAGTCACCCAGGGTAACGGAGCTAGGGACGCTACCAGTGTGTAAGAACAAACGGCGAGATTGAACACTTTTACATAAAGAAGTTATGTTCTTACCATAACATTCCATGTGAAGTGTTCATCTCGCCTTTGTTCTTACATTCCCTCCCTCCTTCCCCCACCATGTTCTGGAAGAACTGGTAAGACTAGAGTCTGGTCGGCGTCCCTTCCCTCTTCTGGGGTTAATTAATCTGTGTCCTCCAGCAGATATGGTACACCACCATATGGCATTATGCTATTAGTTTATGGTGTATATGGTTACAGGTGTGATTGTCTTAGAGCAGTTGATGACCGGCGTTCTGGTTTCTTGCAAACTAGATCTGAGGAGTAGCAGGGAGGATCATGGGATAAACTCTGGTCTCGAGCTTCTCTGAGATGTAGAGCTTGTGATGCGGCCGACTCGGAGCCGAGGATCGGCTCCGAACCCGTGTGTAAGGACAAAAGGCGAGATGAACACTTCACATGGAACGTTATGGTAAGAACATAACTTCTTTTTCTCCAGGACAGGCTGCCATGCCTAAGAAACAAATGCTCAAAATGGCCGAAGACCTAATCACCCTGATCAGGGGGTCCCATCCCCTCCTGATAAAAGGCCCAGACAGGATGCAGACTATGAATCTTCAGACCAGGTGTCCATTTCTTCAGATTCATCCTCAGACCTAGGATATTCTTTACCCCCTTATGAGGACTCTGATGTTGAGGAATCAATTCCATCAGCCTCTCCACCCGAGGACTACTCCTTTGGGGAGACCTTACATACCATGAGGGAGCATTTCCATTGGGAAGGCCAGGATTACTCAGAATCCAAGAAAAGGCTCAGAGACTTCCTTTTACTGCCTCAACACAGACCTCTTGCTATTCCGCCAGTGTTTAGATATTGTGGATGACGTCTATACTGAATCAAGTTTAAACCCTGACTCCTTACCTCCAGCCTCAGTTAAACCTGATAGATATTACAGAGTCCCTGACTCTCTCAATTTTCTGTATAAAAGCCCTGTTGCTGACCCTTAAACTATTTCTCAGGGACCCAAAGGGATTAAGGCCTCATCAGCAAAAAACCTAGTTCCCTCCGACAGAGATTCCAGAGCATTAGACAAATGGGGAAAGAAAGTATATACGTTCGCAACTTTAGCAATGAGAGCCTTAAATTGCCAGTTTCACATGCTAAAATATCAGCAATTTTTGATGTCTCAGTTGAAACAAAAGATGATTCCAGACTCGGATACTATTAGTTTAAAAGAAATGCAGGATTTATTGCATGCAGCTGAACAGGTGGGAAAACATACTTTGCAATGTGGATTTGATTCCTTAGAGGCCTCCTGTAGAGCAGCAGTTACAGGCTCTGTCATTAGAAAGCATGCTTGGTTAGAAGAACACACGTTACCAGATCATGTTAAGGCAAAATTATTGGATGCACCTTTGCAGCGGGATGTGTTTGGTGTTAAGGCAGAGGAGGTATTAAAGAAGATGGAGGATAAGGCAAAATCTATGTAAACGGTGAAGGATTTCTTACAGATTCAGCCTCCTCGTTTTAGCAGAAATTGGCCAACAAAGAATTGGTCCTTTCCAGTCACAGGCAGACCTCAAAGGGGCAGATACAGACGTCTAAGAGGTAGAGGTCAAGCACAAGGTCCTTACAGGCCTCGACAATGGGGTACACCAGGCCAGAAAGAAGGGGAAGACAGGCCAAACCCTATAAAAAACAGCCTCAATGACTTCCCACTACAGCTCTCGCTTGGCAGCCCCCTTAGGAGGAAAACTGTCACTTTTCTATCACAATTGGCATTGCATCACCAAAGACAAATGGGTTCTCAACATTGTATCTCAAGGTTACAGGTTCCACTTTCACACTCGCCAAGGTTAAAAGGAATGCCAAATCTGCCACCAAATCAATGGCCAGAGGCTCAAAAACAAATTACAGCACTCATGGACATGAGAGCTATTCAAAAGGTACCACCACTGGAGCAAGGACAAGGATTTTACTCGAGACTCTTCTGGTTCCCAGAAAGGACAAAGCCTGGAGACCCATTCTGGATCTTTCTTCTCTAAACACTTACCTGGATGTTCCGAAATTCAAAATGTTGGCACTACAGCAGCTTCTTCCCATGCTTGCTGGGCAAGAAAGCTTGGCTGGTGACTTTGGACCTCAAGGAGGCATACCTGAATGTCCCTATCAGACAAAACTGCAGAAGATACCTCTGATTTCTAGCAGGTTCAATGCACTATCAATTCTCTGTACTGCCCTTTGGCTTATCTACTGCGCCCAGGGTCTTCCCAAAGTGCCTGACACCAGTAATTGCATTTTGCAGGCAAAAAGGAATTCATATTTATCCATACCTGGACGACTGCCTGATTCAAGCAGAGAGCAAGGACATACTTATAAAGCATCTGGTGTTCATAAAACAATTTGCGTGGGGTACACAGTAAACGAAAAGAAATCAAAACTAGTGCCCTCACAACAAATAATATTCCTGGGTACCAGATTCAACACAACGGCCCAGATGGCTTATCTCACGCCAGACAAGCAAGGACAACTGACTCAATACTTTCAATTGATGGCAACTAAGACCCAACTCCCTGCAAGAAAAATTCTGCAGGTGTTGGGCTACATGACATCTTGCATACTACTAATTCCATATGCCAGACTGCATATGAGGAAACTACAATGGTACCTAAAGAGTGTATGGTCTCAACACTGTCAAAGTTTGGAAATGGTTATACCACTTATTCCTTGCCTTCAGCAGGAGTTTTGATGGTAGGCTCAAGCTTGTCACCTCAACAAGGGACAACCTTTTACTCACCCCACAGCCAAGCAAACACTGACAGCAGATGCATCGGATTACGCCAGGGGAGCACACATGGCAGGAAAATGTATTCAGGGCGAGTGGCCAACAGAGCAAAGGCATCTTCACATCAATCAAAAAGAGATACTAGCTGTACAAAATGCACTTTTAGCTTTCAAGGACCTGCTACATAGGTTCATAGGTAGGTACTAGGCTGTCAGCACTAGGGCCCATACAAGCCTAGCCAAAAAATATACCCTGGCTTTCGCCACCCAAGAAAATTATTTTCTTGTGCCCCTGTAGAGCAGAGCCACAGAAGTGATCCCCGGTGTGAATTTCCCATTTCCCATCCAATCAAGATTTTTCTTGAAGAGTGCTAATGAGGAGCTCTGTTTGACATAGATAGGTAGTCTGTTCCAGAGTATGGGAAGTCTCTGGGACAGGAATCTATCCCTCCAGCATGTTCTGTTTATTGTGGTGACAAGGTTTAGGTCCCTAAAGTGTGTAGCTTGGAAGGATTGGGATTTCTTTAAGTGGAGCATGTCCAACAGCTCTGGGTTTGACATAGCTTTGTTTGTTAGGCAGAGATCGCCCCCAAGTAGGAGATATGCGATGGAGTAAAGCTGTAGTTTTTTGAGAGAGTCTGCATAGGGCATCTGTTTGAGGCCAGTAATCCTCTTTATGAGGTATTTCTGTGGTCTTTCCAGTTGTTGTAGATGTCTTGTGAGGTACATACCAAAAGGGGTGTTGTACTCTATAATGGGTCTAATGAGTGATGAGTAGAGGGGAACAATGACCTCTCTTTTTCTGGATGAGAATCCTTTTGTGATGAGATGAGCCATGTAGAAGGATTTCCTGACCACTGTGGCGATTTGATTATCAAAGGAGAGACTACTGTCCACCTGTGTCCCAAGGTCTCATCACATTTTCGGCATTAAGTAGACTACCAGCTATGTGGTAGTTCATGGGTACAGAGTTTTTACCAAAGGGGATGACAATACACTTTTTGGCATTGAGCTTCAGGCCATGGCTTTGACACCAGGTATCTGTCTCAGTTAGGCCCTTATGTAGTTTGTCCACATCGTTAGGGGTTTCGATTATGGCTCCTAGTTTGCAGTCATCTGCAAAATTTGTCAGCCAAAGACCTTCTGTGTTGGCCTGCACTTCAGAGAAGTAGATACCAAACAGGAGAGGACCCAGGACTGAACCCTGTGGTACTCCACTTGTCACTGGTCTGATGTCGGATTTGGAATCCACTACTTTCACAGTGTGGGTTCTGTCCATGAGCCATTTGGCAACCCATCTTGTGACATAGGGATTTATACCTAGTTTAGTGAGCTTATCTATAATTCCAGAGTGGGGGATGGTGTCGAAAGCCTTGGCGAGATCTAGATAAGCTGTGTGAACCATTTTACCCTAATCTGGGTAGGGTCCAGAGTTTGGAGATTACAAATGTCTTTGTGAGTTCCACAATGATACGTTCCATGGCCTTGCAGACCAGCTCGTCAGGCTAATGGGGTGGTAGTTCCTGGGGTCCGTCATGGCTCCCCCTTTGTGGAGTGGGATAACAGTCGCGGTGCGCCATTCAGTGGGCACAAAGCCTGAGGTGAGGCTATGATTGAACATGGTACTTGGGTAGGGTGCCAGTTCATTCTGGAGTTCGTGTAGAACGCAGCCTGGGATATTGTCAGGTCCCATGGATGCTGTGTTCTTGGCTTTGGAGAGTGTGTTTTTTTACCTTGGCTTTGGAGAGTGTGTTTTTTTACCTGTGCAGCAGTGATTATAGGAACTTTGCATTCTTCCGGTATAGAGATGGGCCCTCTAGGGGGTGAGAGGGGGGGTAAAGTTAGCACTGAACCTATCTGCTAGGATGTTGGCAATATCAGTGGGTTCTGCATATTTAGTGCCGTTGTGCTGTAACTCAGAGCAGATCTGAGTGTTCTCATTTAGATTCTTGACATAGCTATAGAATGCTTTGTGGTTGTCTTTAAAGTCTGTGGCAATTTTGTTTTCGTAACTAGCTTTGGAGGATTTTATGAGGGATCTCGGCTTCTTACTGAGGTTGACCAGGGAGTTTCTCCAGTCATGGGATTTTACTCTTTTTTGCAACAGTTTCTTTCTTCTGTTGTAGAGTTTGTTTATGGCAGAGGACCACCAGATTGGCTTCCTTTTTTGGAGGATGACATCTTGGTTCTGTTAGGGATAACATGATCCATGCACTCGTGTAAGTGCTTATAAAGTGCATTTGTGTAGGATTCGGCAGTCATACCTCTATTGTCCATCTGCATGGGTGTCATGAAGTTTGCCACTTCTGTCTTAAGAAGTGTGAAGTTGGCTTTGGAGAAGTTTTTTATGATGGTTTCCCTAATTGGGGATGGGATGTGGATGTCTAGGCTGATTAGCTTGTGGTCGGATCTGTCCAACGAGGAATTGACCTCTGGTGTGGAACACCGGTTTCCCATGTTGGTAATGACCAGGTCTAGGCTATTGCTGCCTCTGGTGGGGGTGTGAATAAGTTGATCCAAGGCGTTGGAATTTATGAATTCTAGAAAACTTTGAGCAAATGAGTTGGTACATGAGTAGTTTTCCCAGTTAATGGTGGGGTAGTTGAAATCGCCATTATTAGGGTATTGGGTTGTTCCCTAAAACTTTCCAGTGTATCAAGAAATAGAGTGCGAATCCTGGAGCATGGTGGGGGGTCTGTGGCAAGCTACAATTTGGATTGCGGTCTTACCCAGACTTAGTTGCACTTGGATAATCTCTGATGCATTATGCTATGAAACTAGCCTGGAGGTGTGGATATCCTTAGTGAATATGGACACGCCTCCGCCTTTAGTGCTTCTTTCTGGGTTAGGTGGCCGAAAGGTGTGGTATGAATTAAAGCCTGGTAATGCAGGGGTGCTCTCTGCAGCTTTGAATCAGGTCTCTGTCACTGCACAGATGTCAGTGTTCTCCATTTTTAAGGAGTGCTTCGAGTGAGGGCATTTTGAGGTTTAGACTTCTAGCATTGAGTAACATTACCCTCAGATTTTGCTTGCTTGTACCTGTTACGGTGGTGAATTTGTCATTTGAACCTTGCCTAGAAAAGGCACTATAGGGGTGGCAAGAGCCTTAGCCAGTATCTGGAATCCTAAGGGCGACAGGTGCAGGCCATCTCTGGCAAAGCATAGTGGACTGTCAATCATGTCGTCCCAGGCAGACAAATACTGGATCCCCTTAGAATGACACCAGAAGTTTAGCCAATTGTTGAAGTCAATCATTTTGTCCTTGTACTGTGGTATCATTCTGGGTGATGGCAGGATGCTACTCAGGGTTATGGTCATACCTGCCTGGGATTCAAGATCGGAGAGCTCCTCCATGTCTCTCTTCCTGTAGTCCAGGGAGGTACGTCTCAGGTCATTCACACCAACATGGACAATGACAGTGTCATATTTGTGCTTATTGTGGAGTGACCTGAGTGCATGCATTATGTGGCAGATCCTGACACCGGACAGGCAGCTGACAGTAACTTTCTCCTTGTTTAGTCTAGTGAGTGGAACATCAGTGTGCCTGACTAGAGTCACCTATGACTAGAGTGTTGGGTACGTTGTTATGCCTTATGGGCTGTGGTTGAGTGGCACACTGAGTTTGTGGGCTATGTGTCATTTGGGTTGTGTTGGGGAGTGGAGTTTGCTTGCGTTTATGCTTTGGATGTCCCTGATGCTTGGGCAGGTTTTTATTGAGAGCCTCTGCGAATGTAGATGTGTGTTTTGTGTTTGTGTGTGTGTTTTGGTGGTGTAGGTTTTGAGGGACTATGTGATGAGTGTGGTGTGGTGCAAGTGTTTACCTTCTCCTCTTGACTGTCTAGTCCAGTCTTGGGTGAAGTGAGCTTTGCTTCCAGTTTGGCTATACAACTGCATCTCTCACAGGTTGTAGTGTTGGGTGGTAGGAGGGAGAGGGTTGTCTGTGTAAGTGAGGCAATTGCTGTATTGCCCCAAGATGCCCAGATTCATCAGGTAGACAGGAGAAATCACTGGGAGCTGACCCTTAGATATGCCTGGATAAGTGCTTATTTATTAAGTACTTAAAGCTGTTTTCCACTAGACAAGTGAGGAAAGTTGAGTGATGTAGTAATTTGCAGCTTATGTAGTGCTTACAATGAGTTCTGAACAAGTGCTGAGTTCAAAGAAACAGATTTGAGTGCTGAAACTAGAAAATCTGCTAGTTAAAAGAAACAAAAGTAAGCTAGAAGGCTTTCCTCCAACACAGAAGGGCTTGGGGGCGCAGAAGCCTGCAAACATCCAGGACAACTACTACTAAAGACAGACAACACCACAGTTATGTGGTACATAAACAAGCAAGGGGGGCACACACTCCTACCCCATCTGCAGACAAGCCATGACCTTGTGGAACACAGCTCTCGACTACCAAGTTCATCTGCAAGCACAATTCCTGCCAGGAGAGAAAAACACACTGGCAGACGACCTAAGCAGAAACATCAATTGAATCCACAAATATTCAGAATGATAACACAAAACTGATGGAGCCCAGACATAGATCTGTTTGCATCCCCAATGAACTGCCAGCTACAGAAATTCTGCACAAGGAGTTACCATCCACAAGCATGGAAAGTGGATGCCCTCTCATTCAGCTGGAAAAACCTGCAAGTATACGCTTTCCCTCCTTTACCTCTCCTTCCAAAGGTACTCATAAAAGCCAGGCAAGAAAAGCCAAAGATGTTCCTGATTGCACCAGACTGGCCCCGCCAGCGTACCCAATCTTGAAGAACTTAGCACAAGACCCACCCTGGATTTTGCCTCAAATTCCACATTTGTTGACACAGCACAACAATCAGATACTTCACAGCCAGCTAAAGACCTTAAACCTAGCTGCTTGGAAAATTCCTTAGTCAAGCAAGCAATTCCTCTCTTCAAAGCTGTTATGGATGTCATTCTGGAGGCCAGAAGGCCTAGCACCGGGAAAGTCTACTCGAATAAATGGAAGAGATTCTGTGCCTGGAACCAGGCACACAGCCTTGACCCTCTTGTCCCAAACATTCCTCAGATACTTCAATATTTAACTGAGATGCTGGACAAGGGCCTCTCCTTCTCATCCATCAAGATCCACGCCTCAGCCATTTTTGCTCATTACAACACGGATCCACCAATTTTTTCTAATCCTTTGCTCAAACAGTACCTCAGAGGGGCTAAAAACATAAGGCCCGCCCCGTAGAGCACCTACCCCAACTTGAGACCTCAACTTTGTTTTGGAAAAATTAACTTTACCTCCTTTTGAGCCAGCTAACACATCTCTTGGAAAACTGCTCTGCTACTAGCAATAGCATCAGCACGAAGAGTTTCAGAATTACAGGCACTAATGGCAGTGGAACCTTTCCTCATTTTCCACCAGGACAGGGTGTCTTTAAGAACTAACCCTACGTTTATGCCAAAGGTGGTATCAAGTGTGGCTCTAAACCAAACTATTCACTTGCCAACTTTTTATCCAAAACCACAGAACAAAGGGGAGAGACTACTACATTCTTTGGACATTCACAGGCAGTTACGCTTCTACTTGGACAAAACCAAAGCTTTCAGAAAAACTGAGCAATTATTGGTAGCATATGTTACAGGAACACAGGGAAAAGCCATTTCAAAACAGACTATCTCAAAATGGATAGGATATTGTATACATTTCTGCTATACTCACCATGTGAAACCTGTACCTAGCAGCATTAGATCTCACTCCACCAGGGCAACAGCCACTTCAACTGCCTACCTCAGAGGAGTACCTACCAAGGAGATTTTGGAAGCAGCAACATGGAGCTCTGTGCATACCTTCACCAAGCATTACCAATTGCCTCTGTACTCTAAATCCAGAGCTGGCTTCGCCACTGCTGTGCTGAAGGGCCTTATAGCCACTCCTAATGCCTTATAGAACCAGCCTCCCTACCTCAGCTTTGGGATTCCACCCAAGTGTAATGACTGCAGCAGTGTAACACAATGAACATAGTACAGTTTTGTACCTACCATAAATGTAGATAGTGTAAACACTGCTGCAGTGCAGGTTACCCTCCCTCCTTACCCTCCCTCCTTCCCCTCTTACTTGCTGGTACGTACCTATGCCTTTTACCTTTTACTACCTATGGGGAGTATTTGCTGGTAACTGAAAGTTGTTGTTTGCTTTCCTTATGTATGTTTTATTAGCAATTTGAATTGCCTACCTATTTGGGGGCACCTAACATCTGGGGCAAGAAAAACTGAAGAAAATGGCATCTGCTGCATCTTATATATCCCTGTCGCGCTGACGTCAGGGAGGAGGAGACAGCAACCGACGCCGGACCAAGACTTTGGAACTCAGGCCGACTGGGGAACCGCCTGATGGCAGGATAACCCAAGTGTAATGACTGCAGCAGTGTTTACACTTGAACATCTACATTTATGGTAGGAACAAAACTGTACTTTAAATAGATGCCTGAATTTCTGTATGTGAATAAGACTACTGCAGATTCAGCTAAAGATTTAACTTCTGCAGTCATCCAACAGCACCCCAGTAATATACTGTCACTTTTGACTGTAAATGTTTTTGTAAGGAGTGCTGTTTGTTTCATGCGGAAAAAAATCTGACCGCACTGAGTGTCTGCTTTGATTTTTTTCCTTCCAAAACCAGCAAATGTCTACTTTAAAAGTGAAAGAAGTAAACTTCTGTCAGTGCAGTATAATGTTTATGAATGGGAAAGAAATGTTAAGAGGAGCCCCTTAACTCTTGTAGCTGAGGAAGAAAAATATTTCTTTTAATTTAGCACGTAGTAAGAATTTTGTAGTTGACCACCTAAGTTTGTTCTTTCCCCCAAGAGTGAACTGATGTATGGGCGTGGTGAGATTGTCCCATCTCTGGTCAGTATTTTGATGTGGTGAAGTTCAATAGTAAGCTCCAAGATATGCAGGCTGCAGACCCAAGGTGCCAGACAGACTGACTTTCACATACAAGCACATGGACAGATTTAAAATGGATTCGTTTACGATTTCTGTTTAGTCATACATTTATTCTCCCACCCCCACCCCACTGCTCAGGGTTATAAATAGTTATTCACAAAAATGTATAAAGTAATTAAGGATATGATTTTTCTTTCTTTTATGACGTATACTGTTTGTAATAGTCATTCCAACTTCAGTTGTCAACATTTCAGAAGAATTTGTTGGCCCTTGTCTAGACTACCTCCAACACACTACCCATCGTGTAACGGTAAGTCTTGAGTGCTTTGTAAATTATTTAATTTCATTGCTGAGAGTTTTGAGCGAGTTTGTGTCACAAAACCCCATATTCATGCCGGTTTTTACCTTTTTCTTTATCCCTTCCTCTCTCTCTCGTTAAATCCTTAGTTATTTCTTGCAAGTTATAAAAAACTTGTAGTACAGGTGTTCCATTTCTTCATGGTAGCATTTTTTTAGCTGCCAGTGTTGTCAAACTAATGATGTTCTTCGTATTTCACTGTTGCAGTCATTACATTTGGGTAATCTGCTGGCAGGTTGCCCTCAGTCGGACTGATTAACAAAGTCTTAGTTCCTACTTCGGTTGCTGTCCCTTCTTCCATGTTGTCAAGTCGTCAGGGGTATAAAACATGCAGTCAATGCCATTACATCAGTCTTTCTTGCCGCGCGGTGCCTGAAGCAGTAGTAGTTCGCAAGTGCCGGTCGGTCGACTCCTGAAATTTTCGTTTTCAAGTTTCAGAACCAAAGTCTTCAACTCTGTTGGGGAAACTTTTTTTGCTCCTTACCGATGTCGGTAAAAGTTAATAATTGCTTTACTGGTGGGAAGCAAATACCTCATAAGGATTTCCATTTGTACTGTATTCCTTGCCTAGGCTCTGACCACAACGTACCTTGCTGTCGGTTTTGTGCTTTATTTATTCAACTCACTATTAAACTTTGGTGCTTTTTTACTTCTAAATATTTTGGCTCACGCTTCAATTATCCAGAAATGTCTGTTAGCAATCCGACTACCGGAATGCCTAAAAAACGCAAAGAAAAAGACAGAGACAGGCTGTTGAGGTCCAAAACTGCCGACGACACTTCTCCTAAGCCAGTCACCAGTTCGCCGGTACTCAGTGAAGCACTTTTGCAGCCCCTGATGCCCGCTAATTCTGATTTGCAGGCCTCTACTGAGACCCATTTGGAGTCTGGTATGCCGCAAGATGCTTCAATTATGGAACCCGCGGATGTCTCTACCTTGGATGGGTCCAGAGCTGCTGTACAGGCACCGGCTTCTGAGGGTGTTTTTAGGCCTCCAGATTTGTATATTAGACCGATGCCATCTTCAAAACTGAGGCCAAAATCTCGACCTATGTCTAAAAAAACGACGCCTAGGCCACATGTGCAGGCCCCTATGCCTAAGAAATAAATGATCAAAATGGCTAAGGATTTAATTACTCTGATCAGGGGTAGTCAGCACCCCCTTCTAAGAGGCCTAGGCAAGATATTGACTATGAATGCTCTTAACAGGATTCTATTTCTTCAGATTCTTCTAATGAACAGGAATTATCTATTCCTACTTTTGAGGACTATGATGCAGAAGATTCCGTTCCTGCTGCTTCTCCCCCTGAGGATTTCTCTTTTGGGGAAACTTTGCATACCTTAAGGGAATATTTCCACTGGGAAAGTCAGGATTTTTCTGAATCTAAAAAGAGACTTAAAGATTTTCTTCTTCATCCTCAGCATAGGCCTTTGGCTATACCTCCTGTTCTAGATATTGTTGATGATGTTTTTTTTCAGAATCTAGTATGGCTCCTGATTCTCTGCCTCTGGCTCCTTGTAAGCCAGACAGATACTACAGGGTTCCTGACTCCCACAAATTCCTTTTCAGAAATCCTGTTGCGGATCCTGAAACCATTTCTCAGGTTCCCAAGTGCATTAAGGCTTCTACTGCTAAAAATCCTACCCCTTCTGATAGAGATTCCAGGGCGCTGGATAGATGGGGTAAGAAGGTTTACACTTGCAACCTTGGCAATCAGGGCTTTAAACTGTCAATTTCATATGCTTAAATATCAACAGCATGTCATGGGCCTACTTAAACAGAAAATGATGTTAATTTCTGACTGTGTGGAAAATAAAGATTTACAGGATCTATTGCATTCAGCTGAACAAGTTGGAAAACATACTTTGCAATATGGTTTTGATTCTTTGGAGGCCTGTTGCAGGGCTGCTGTAACTGAGTCTGTGCTAAGAAGGTATGTTTGGCTCAAAGAGCAAACTCTGCCTGATCATGTTAAAGCGAAATTGTTGGATGCTCCTTTGCAACACGACCGTCTCTTTGGTAATAAGGCTGAAGAAGTTCTAAAGAAGATGGAAGATAAAGCTAAATCTATGCAAACTGTGAAAGATTTCTTACAGGTGCAACCTCCAAGATTTAGTAGGCACTGGCCTACTAAGAACTGGTCCTTTCCAGTTCCTTCGAGAGCCACTCAAGTCAAACCCAGACATTCCAAAGGCACCAGGTTTCAGTCCCAAGGGACTTTCAGAACAGGGGTGCCTCCTCTTCCATATCTGGAAACAACAAGACACCTTCCTATGGTAAGCAGTCTCAATGACTTCCCTTTACACTTACCAAGCACTTACCTTTTAGCTGCCCCTTTGGGGGGAAAACTAGCTCTTCATGCAAGAAACTGGCAACTTATAACCCAAGGATACAGATTTCCACACGTTGCCAATTCCAAACGGATGGCCAGACCTGCCCCCAAATTAGTGGGCAGAGGCCCAGAAACAAGTACTTTCCCTCATGAGCATGGGGGCTATTCATCCAGTTCCAGAAAAGGAAAAGGGACAAGGTTTCTATTCAAGACTTTTCCTGGTACCCAGAAAAGATAAATCACGGTGTCCAATTCTGGACTTATCTACTCTGAACACCTTTCTGGACATTCCAAAATTCAAGGTGACTACTCTTCACCAGTTACTTCCTATGCTAGGCAAAGATGCATGGTTGGTTACTCTAGATCTAAAAAGAGGCTTACTTGCATATCCCGATCAGGGAATCTTGCAGAAGATACCTCCGCTTCAAAGCAGGCTACTTGCATTACCAGTTTTCTGCACTGCCCTTTGTAAAGACCCTGGGTGCAGTAGATAAGCCAAAGTGCCTGGCTCCAGTAAATGCATTTTGCAGGCAAAGAAATATTCAGATATATCCATACCTGGATGATTTTCTAATTCAGGCAGAAAACAAGGAGATTCTTCTACAACATCTGGCGTTTGTAAAAGGGGTTTTAACTTGTCTAGGGTACACCATAAACGAAAAGAAATCACAACTGGTACCCTCTCACAAAATTACATTCCTGGGTGCAAGCTTGAATGCAACTGCCCAGATGGCTTTCCTTACGCCAGAAAAGCAAATTCAGTTGGTGACTTCAAACAGGTGGCCACAAAAACCCTGCTGTCTGCAAGACAAATTCTGCAAGCCTTGGGATTCATGGCCTCCTGCATTCTTCTAATTCCATATGCAAGACTGCATATGAGGAAACTTCAGTGGTACTTAAAAAGTTTATGGAGTCACCATTGTCATAGCCTGGAAACAATGATTCCTATCATACATTGCCTGCAACTAGAGTTCCTATGGTGGACAGAGGCTTTCCACCAAAACAAGGGACCGTCATTTACACCACCCCCTGCCGCCCAAACCCTAACTACCGATGCATCAGACTATGCTTGGGGGACTCATCTAGCAGGGAAGTGCATTCAGTGCAAATGGAGCCCAAGTCAAATGCACCTTCATATCAATCAGAAAGAAATGCTAGCTGTACAGAATGCACTGACAGCCTTCAAGGCCTACCTTCATCCAGGACAATTACTGATAAAGACGGACAACACCACGGTCATGTGGTACATAAACAAGCAGGGGGGCTACACGCTCCTACCCCTTTTGCAGACTAGCCATGGCATTGTGGAACACGGCCTTGACCTATCAAGTACAACTACAAGCTCAATTCCTGCCAGGAAAGCTGAATACTCTGGCAGACAAACTAAGCAGAAATCTCATGGACCCTCGCAAATGGAAACTGGAACCACATAATTTCAACATGTTTACACATAAATGGGGGAGCCCAGACATAGATCTTTTTGCCTCACCCAAGAACTATCATTTGGACAAATTTTGCACAAGAACTCATCACAAACAAGCCTGGGAAGTAGATGCTCTGTCCTTCAGCTGGAAACACCTATCAGTCTATGCCTTTCCCCCTCTGCCTCTACTCTCCAAAGTTCTACTAAACGTCAAACAGGACAAACCAAAAATGATTTTGATTGCTGCAGACTGGCCTCGCCAGAACTGGTACCCACTCCTGCACAGTGTGTCACACCTTCCACCATGGCACCTGCCTCAGATACCTTACTTTACTGTCTCAGCAGAACAATCAAACTCTGCACACTCGGCTCCAAACTTTGAATCTTGCAGGGTGGCTAATTACCTAAATTCACCCTTAGCATCCCTCAGCAAACCTGTGATGGATGTCATTTTGGAGGCGAGAAGACCTAGTACTAGAAAATCTTATGCTGACAAATGGAAAAGATTCTGTGCCTGGAATCAATCTCAAGGAATAAACACAGCAGTGCCCAACATTCCTCAGATTTTGCAATACTTAACTGTGATGCTTCACAAGGGCCTGTCCTTTTCTTCCATAAAAATCCATGCCTCGGCCATTTCAGCTCATTACAACACAGAACCCTCCCCTCTTTTCTCATCCTCTGCTAAAGCAGTATCTGAGGGGCCAAAAACTTAAGATCACTCAGGAGAGCTCCAGCCCATGCCTGGCACCTCAATTTTGTATTGTAGAAACTCACTCTCCCTCCTTTCGAGCCAGCTGCTACTGCAGACTTAAAATTTCTGTCCTGGAAAACAGCTTTCCTTTTGGCAGTCACTTCAGCTAGAAGGATTTCCGAATTACAGGCTGTTATGGCAGTGGAGCCTTTCATCATTTTTCATGCGGACAGGGTATCTCTCGGGACCAATCCATCCTTCATGCCTAAGGTGGTATCCAGTGTGGCTCTTAATCAGACCATTCATTTGCCAACTTTCTTTCCCAATCCACAGAACAAGGGGGAGCGGATTCTGCATTCATTGGATGTACACAGACAACTTAGATTTTGCTTAAACAGGACTAAATCTCAAAGAAAATCTGAACAACTGCTGGTGGCATTTGCTGCAGGGGCAGTGGGAAAGGCTATTTCAAAGCAAACCATTTCCAAATGGATAAGCCATTGTATTCATTTCTGCTGTAAGCACCATGGAAAAACTATCCCCTAGGGGATCAGATCCCATTCCACCAGGGGCTGCATCTACTTTGACAGCCTTTCTCAGAGGTGTTCCTACCAGGGAAATTCTAGAAGCTGCTACCTGGAGCTCAGTTCATACTTTCACCAAACATTACCATTTGCCTCTTTTCTCTAAATCCATAGCTGGCTTTGCCACTGCTGCCCTGCAGGGCCATAAAGCTGGTCCTAATGCTGTATAATTCCCTCCACCCAACCATAGCTTTGGGAATCTACCCAAATGTAATGACTGCAACAGTGAAACACGAAGAACATAGTACAGTTGTGTACACTTACCATAAATGTAGATGTTCGACTGTATTCACCGTTGCAGTCCTGGTTACCCTCCCTCCAGCCCCCTAATTTTCTCTGGCTATACCTCTACTTTCTTTCACTATGCTTAAAAGCCCTTTTGGTGTATTTGCTTTTGGTTGGAGGTATATTTTTTGTTTTTTATTTGCTCCCCATTTGGGGGGGCACCTGACATCTGTGGCAAGAAAAACTAATGTAATGGTGTCGGCTGCATGTTTTATACCTCTGACGACCTGACATCATGGAAGAAGGGACAGCAACCGATGTAGGACCCAAGACTTTGTTAATCAGGCTGACTGGAGGGCAACCTGCTAGTAGATTACTCAAATATAGTGACTGCAACAGTGAATACACTCCAACATCTACATTTATGTTAAGTGTACACAACTGTACTTTTTACAGTGCCTTGGCTTCTCAAAACTGAAGTAATAGTGGCACTTCTCTTGAAAGCTTAAGAGTTTACCCAGATTCTGGAGAGCCATTTTAAATCCATCTAATTGTTGACATCTCCAAAAGATAGAAATCCAATTTCTTATTTTCATTACATCACCAGCAATTAAGGGTTGTTTGTGGGGAATAGCATATTTAGGTAAACACGTCCTTCCAAATATTATAAATGACCTGGACTTGGCTGCATGTCTAGGAGTTCTACTTGCATCTCTTGCCACTGACCTGTGGTGAACTGTGTGGAGAGAACTGTTCCCCATATTCTGCATATTCCTGTGATTATTGTTAATCAAGCCCATAATAATTAAACGTTCTGGAGGCTTGATCTGTTCTAGGCTCCATTAAAGAAAAAAGCACTTAATGAGGACAGTTACTATGTCCTCTGCCCCCACCTCTGTAGATTTCAGTAATGAGTTCTGTGTATTCCCATTTCTACAAAATCTCTGACTTCCCAACTTAAACCGTTTCTGCGATGTTCTTTGTGTTTCACTGTTGCAGTCATTACATTTGGGTAATCTGCTGGCAGGTTGCCCTCAGTCGGCCTGAATTCCAAAGTCTTGGGTCCTGCGTCGGTTGCTGTCTTCTCTTCCATGACGTCAAGTCGTCAGGGGTGTAAAACATGCAGCCGATGCCATTTTCTTGTCGCGCGGTGCCCGACGCAGAAGCATTTCGCAAGTGCCGGTCGGCCGACTACTGAAATATTAGAATTTGAGTTTCAGAACCGAAGTCTTCACTAAAGCTAAGTACCCCATTGGGGAAACTTTTTTCTTGCTTTTTACTGATGTCAGAAAAAGTTAATAATTGTATTACTTGTGGGAAGCAAATACCTCATAAGGATTTCCATTTATACTGTATTCCTTGCCTAGGCCCTGATGGTTTTGTGCTAGATTTAACCAACGCACTATTAAGCGTCTGTATATTTTTGCATCAAAATATTTTGGAAACTGATTTAACTACCCAGAAATGTCGTTTGATAGCTATCAGACTACCGGAGTACATACAAAACACAAAGAAAAGGACAGAGAAAGGCAGTTAAGATCTAAAACTGACAACGAATCTTCTCCTAAGCCAGTCAGCGGTTCTCAGTGAGGTGCTTTCGCAACCCCTGATACCCACTACATCCGAGTCACAGGCCTCTACCGATACCCATGTGGAGACAGGTATGCCGCAAGATACTCAAGGTATTGGACCGACTGATGTATCTCCCTCGGATGGGTCCGGAGCCGCTGAGCAGGCACCGGCTTCTGAGGGTGTATTCAGACCTCAACATTTGTATATCAAACCGACGACAGCTGCAAAACCAAAGAGAAAAGTAACTTCTAAAACTAAAAAACTGACGCAAGAGCTACGTGCACAGGCCTCTATGCCTAAAAGAACAGATGCTCAAAATGGCTGAAGACCTTATTACCTTGATCAGGGGGTACCCATCCCCCTCCAGATAAGAGGCCTAGGCAAGACACGGATTATGAATCTTCAGATCAGGTTTCTATTTCTTCTGATTCCTCTTCTGATCAGGAATCATCTATGCCTCCCTATGAGGATTCTGAAACTAAGGGGTCTATTCCATCTGCATCTCCTCCTGAGGATTGCTTATTTGGAGAAACCTTGCATACTTTGAGGGAGCATTTTAACTGGGAGAGTCAAGACTTCTCAGAATCAAAAAAGAGGCTCAGGTGTTTCCTTTTCTCCCTCAGCACAGGCCTTTAGCCATTCCCCCTGTTTTAGACATTGTGGATGATGTGTTTTCGGAGTCACGCTTGACCCCTGACTCCTTACTTCCGTCTCCCAGTAAGCCTGACTGATATTACAGGGTCCCTGACTCGCATACATTTTTTATTTAGAAACCCTGCTGCTGATCCTGAAACTATTTCACAGGGTCCAAAGGGAGTTAAGGCCTCAACAGCTAAAAATACTACCCCCTCTGACAGAGATTCAAGTGCTCTGGACAGATGGGGAAAAAAGGTTTATACATCTGCAACCTTGGCAATCAGGGCCTTAAACTGTCCATTTCATATGCTTAAGTACCATCAACATGTTATGAGATTGCTGAAACAGAAAATGATGTTGATTTCAGAATGTGCAGAAAATAAAGAATTGCAGGAATTATTGCATGCAGCTGAACAAGTTGGAAAGCATACTTTGCAATGTGGTTTGATTCTTTAGAAGCCTGCTGCAGAGACGCAGTTACTGGATCTGTGATTAGGAGGCATGCCTGGTTAAAGGAACAAAATTTGCCTGATCATGTTATAGCTAAATTGCTAGATGCTCCTTTACAGCATGATTCACTGTTTGGTATTAAGGCAGAAGAGGTTTTAAAGAAAATGGGAAGACAAAGCTAAGTCTATGCAAACTGTTAACGACTTCTTACAAGTGCAGCCACCAAGATTCAGTAGACACTGGCCTACAAAAAATTGGTCCTTTCCTGTGTCAGACAGAGCTCAAAGGGGCAGATCCAGATGCCCTAAGGGTTCCAGATACCAGGCGCAAGATTCATACAGGTCAAAGCAATGGGGCATATCCACCTCCAAATCTGGAGGAGATAAAGCGCAAACCTACAGAAAACAATCCCAATGACTTCCCTCTGCCTACACCGAGCACTTAACTTTTGGCAGCACCCATAGGGGGAAAATTAGCACTTTTTGCTCAAAGTTGGCAGTTAATAACCCAGGACAAGTAGGTACTAAACATCGTATCACAGGGATACAGATTCCATTTCCACACTCTGCCAATGGCAAGTGGTTGGCCAGATCTGCCAAAAAATCAATGGGCAGAGGCACAGAAACAGGTTACTTCCCGCATGGATATGGGGGCCATTCAGACAGTACTAGAACAGGAAAAAGGACAAGGCTTTTACTCAAGACTGTTCTTGGTACCCAGAAAGGACAAGGCCTGGCGGCCAATACTGGATTTATCGATTTTGAACACATACCTGGACATTCCAAAATTCAAAATGCTGACTTTGCGGCAGCTTCTGCCCATGCTGGGCAAGAATGCTTGGCTGGCGACTTTAGACCTAAAAGAGGCATAGCTGCATGTCCCATTAAGACAGTCGTGCAGAAGATACCTCAGATTCAAGGCTGGCTTAATACATTACCAATTCTCTGCACTGCTCTTGGGCTTCTACTGCGCCTAGGGTCTTTACAAAGTGCCTGGCACCAGTAATTGCATTTTGCAGACAAAGATGTATACAGATCTATCCTTACTTGGACGACTGTTTCATTCAGGCAGAGAACAAGGGCACACTTCTTCGTCACCTGGCGTCTGTGAAAAGGCTTCTAACATGCCTAGGGTACACAATAAATGAAAATAAATCACAACTGGTACCCTCTCAAAAGATAACATTCCTGGGTGCAAGCTTGAATACAACTGCCCAGATGGTTTACCTCATGCCAGACAAACAAAGGCAACTGACTACTTACTTCAAACTGATGGCAACAAAAACCCAGTCTTCTGCAAAACAAATCTGCAGGCTCTGGGCTTCATGGCATCCTACATCCTACTAATTCCATATGCAAGACTGCATATGAGGAAACTTCAGTGGTACCTAAAAAGTTTATGGAGTCAACATTCACACAGTGTGGAAACAATGATTCCTCTCATTCCCTGCCTGCAGCAGGAGTTTCTATGGCGGGCAAAGGCCTGTCACCAAAACATGGGACGGCCCTTCACTCTACCCCCTGCCAGGCAGACCTTAACAACAGATGCCTCAGATTATGCCTGGGGGTCCCACATTGCAGGAAGATGCATTCAGGGCATATGGGCACCAAACCAAATGCATCTACATATCAACCAGAAAGAGATGCTAGCTGTTCAAAATGCCCTAAGAACCTTCAAGGACTTACTTCATCCAGGACAACTACTGATAAAGACGGACAACACAGTCATGTGGTATATAAACAAGCAAGGGGGCACACACACACATACCCCCTTTGCAGATTAGCCATGGCACTATGGGACACAGCTTTGACCTACCAAATACATCTTCACGCTCAATTCCTGCCAGGAAAACAAAACACTCTGGCAGAAGATTTAAGCACAAACCGTATGGATTCTCACGAATGGTAACTAACTCCACAAGTCTTCAGCATGATAACAGAGAAATGGAGGAGCCCAGAAATAGATCTATTTCCCTCTCCTCAAAATTATCAATTGAAAAGATTCTGCACAAAGACCTTTGACAGACGAGCATGGAAAGTGGACGTCCTGTCCTTCAGTTGGAAAAACTTAGTTTACGCCTTTCCTCCTCTGCCTCTTCTACCCAAGGTCCTTCTAAAAGTCAGAAAAGAGAAGCCAAAGATGATATTAATTGCCCCGGACTGGCCCCGCCAGTACTGGTACCCAATCCTAAGGAACTTGTCTCAATACCCAGCTTGGACCTTGCCTCAAAGACCCGCAACTACTGTCCCAGAAAAACAGTCCGATCCTGCCCAGTCAACTCCAGACTCTGAACTTGGCTGCATGGCTAATCATGTAATCATACAAACGACACCTCTCAGTAAAGCTGTGATGGATGTCATTTTGGAAGCCAGAAGGCCTAGTACTAGAAACTCTTATGCTGACAAATCGAAGAGATTCTGTGGTTGGAATCAAGCACAAGGAACTGATGCAGCAGAACCAAATATTCCTCCGATATTACAGTACTTAACTGAGATGCTTGACAAAGGCCTATCTTTCTCATCAATCAAAATCCATGCCTCTGCCATTTTGGCTCATTACAATACAGAGCCACCAGTCTTTTGTCATCCTTTACTAAAGCAGTATCTTAGAGGTGCCAAAAATTTAAGGTTTCCTAGAAGATCACCATTACCTGCATGGGACCTCAGTTATGTTGGAAAAGCTCACCCTGCCTCCTTTTGAACCAGCTGCTACCGCTGATATAAAGGTCTTATCATGGAAGACAGCTCTGCTACTAGCAATTACTTCAGCAAGAAGAGTTTCAGAGCTACAGGCCCTCATGACTGTAGACCCTTTTATCATATTTTACCCAGACAGGGTGTCTCTGAGGACAAATCCTACTATTATGCCTAAGGTGGTTTCCAGTGTGGCTCTTAACCAAACAATTCATCTGCCAACTTTTTATCCAAATCCGCAGAACAAATGGGAGAGAATTCTGCATTCTTTGGACGTACACAAACGGCTAAGATTCTACTTGAGCAGGACTAGAGCTCTAAGAAAAACGGAGCAATTACTAGTGTCATATTCTGCAGGATCAGAAGGAAATGCTCTTTCAAAGCAGGCAGTTTCAAAGTGGATAAGCCACTGCATCCGTTTCTGCTACTTACACCATGGTAAACCTGTGCCCAAGGGCATTAGGTCTCATTCCACCAGAGCTGCATCTACTTCAGCAGCCATTCTCAGAGGAGTACCAACCAAAGACATTCTAGAGGCTGCTACTTGGAGTTCTGTTCACACCTTTACAAAGCATTACCATTTGCCTCTCTACACTAAGTCCAGGGCAGGCTTTGCCACTGCAGTGCTGCAGGGCCTTATAACCGCACCTACTGCTGTTTAGCTCCAGCCTCCCAACCTTAGCTTTGGGATTCTACCCAAATGTAATGACTGCAACAGTGAAACATGAAGAACATAGTACAGTTGTGTACACTTACCATAAATGTAGATGTTCAAGTGTATTCACTGTTGCAGTCCAGGTTACCCTCCCAACATCCCCCTGACATTCTGAAGTTTATCTTTCCTTCTCTATCTTCTACAGCCTATGTGGTGTATTTGCTTGTAGATGAAGGTAAAGTTTATATTGATGCATGCGTGTGTGTGTGTGTGTGTGTGTGTGTGTGTGTGTATGTATATATATATATATATATGTATATGTATGTGTGTGTGTTTATGTATAATATTGCTACCTTTTTGGGGGCAACTGACATCGGGGGCAAGAAAAACGAAAGAAAATGTCGTTGGCTGCATGTTTTATACCCCTGACAACCTGACGTCATGGAAGAGAAGACCGCAACCAGCGCAGAACCCAAGACTTTGGAATTCAGGCCGACTGACTGCAACCTGCCAGCAGATTAGCCAAATGTAATGACTGCAACAAGTTAATACACTCGAACATCTACATTTATGGTAAGTGTACACAACTGTACTTTCTGTACAGTTCTGCTTCAGAACAGTTAAAAACAAATATATCGCACAGCTAATAGGACATAGTTCCTCCAGTGCTCCCACAGGAGCGGATTGGCTCTTACCTTGGTTTGTATGACTTTGCAAAGAACATCTCTCTCTGTCTGTCTCTTTCAGTCTTCTATACTGTGGGTGTGGGGTGTGGTGTTTGTGGTGTGGGGTGTGGTGTTTGTGGTGTGGGGTGGGGTGTGTGTGTAAGAAATTCTTATTTAACCCAATTTCAAAAGTTTCCAAACCAGAAAATGCAAACAAAATTTATACCAGTATTCAGCCTGCCTACCCTCAAAAGACTTTAAAAACTAATATTTTCTCAACTCACTGAATACAATAAGTCTCCTGTCACTTAGGAAGGAGCAGTGTGACAGCCCTCTGAATCCTTGTTTCCAACATCTTTCAAAATCTACTTTAAGTGAAAGACCACTTGACAGGATCAGCTTTTATTGAGTTTGCAAGGCATTACTCCTCTGTAATTGGAAGAAGATTAAGCTCAGAAGCCCTACCATGGATTATGAATTTTCTTGGCAGTAGACATTTTAGATTTCATACTGGATCTAGTACTTCTCCGGCCTCCCTACTACCCCAGCGATGTGCCACAGTGTCCCATCTTGTCATCAGTGTCATTTCCAATGTGTAAATATACTCCTAACAGACCTTCCACAAATTTCAAGTATCATCTGTGCAGATGATGGTATTATATATCTATATATATCTACTAGTACCAGTGCTTCTCATTCCATTATTAAAGTAAAACAGCTTGAGCATTTTCCCAACCTTACAGTTGGCTGGTACAAAACAAACATGTTCTTAAATTCCAAGAAAACCAAAGGCATGATTTTTCGTACACAACTAATAATAATCCATGTTCCCTCAAAAGTGAAAAATGCAGTACATTGATCAACATTGTGATGGGCTACTTCAGAAATTTGTGTCTACTTCCAGTATTATGCCAGATCAGCAGTGCACTGTTTTGGGCTAAAAAGATTTCTCACATCCTGTGCCCAGAAAGAATGGTCACAGTTAAAAAAGTTGTCCTCATCCAGCAAAAATAGAGCCTGCTTATTTGTACCAAGTAAGACTTTATCAGCTGTAGAACGCTAACGTGGAGATTCAGCCTGATGGCCCTGACCCCTCAAAGAAGACATCTCACAGTACTAGAAACTGGCAACCAGTAAAGTAAAGGTGTTCATTGTTAACAGCGTCCATACCCTACAATTTATCAAAAATTGAAACATTCCTTTCTGCTGTCAGGATGACAAAATGCCTGCCTCCTGTAACCTGAGACCCCCATCGACGCCACTAATTTCAAGCTAAACAATGAATTCCAGCTTGATGTATGTGGCTTATGCAGGTAAAAATATTTGAGGATGCCTAATGAAGTGTAGCAGTCTTTATCTGAGATTGGAAAACCTGAAAAAAGGCGATGGTAGTGATATGTTTTGATAATGAATAGCTTGGCAAAAGTAGTGAATACTTGGGCTGGCCTAATCATTTTCTCTCCTAATACTATGTTCATAGGTAGGTACTAGGCTATTGGCCCTAAGGCCCATATAAGCCTAGCCAAAAAATGTACTCTGGCTTTCGCCACCCAAGAAAATAATTTTCCTGTGCCCCTGTCGAGCAGAGCCACAGAAGTGATCCCCGGGGTGAATTTCCCATTTCCCATCCAATCAAGATTTTTCTTGAAGAGTGCTAATGAGGAGCTCTGTTTGACATAGATAGGTAGTCTGTTCCAGAGTATGGGAAGTCTCTGGGACAGGAATCTATCCATCCAGCATGTTCTGTTTATTGTGGTGACAAGGTTTAGGTCCCTAGAGCATGTAGCTCGGAGGGATTGGGATTTCTTTAAGTGGAGCATGTCCAACAGCTGTGGGTTTGACATAGCTTTGTATGTTAGGCAGAGATCGCCCCCGAGTAGGCGATATGCGATGGAGTAAAGCTGTAGTTTTTTGAGACGGTCTGCATAGTGCATCTGTTTGAGGCCAGTAATCCTCTTTATGGGGTATTTCTGTTGTCTTTCCAGTTGTTGTAGATGTCTTGTGAGGTACATACCAAAAGGGGCGTTGTACTCTATAATGGGTTTAATGAGTGATGACTAGAGGGGAACAATGACCTCTTTTTTTCTGGATGAGAATCCTTTTGTGATGAGATGAGCCACGTAGAAGGATTTCCTGACCACTGTGGCGATGTGTTTATCAAAGGAGAGACTACTGTCCACCTGTGTCCCAAGGTCTCATCACATTTTCGGCATTAAGTAGACTACCAGCTATGTGGTAGTTCATGGGTACAGAGTTTTTACCAAAGGGGATGACAATACACTTTTTGGCATTGAGCTTCAGGCCATGGCTTTAACACCAGGTGTCTGTCTCAGTGAGGCCCTTTTGTAGTTTGTCCACATCGTTAGGAGTTTCGATTATGGCTCCTAGTTTGCAGTCCTCTGCAAACTTTGTTAGCCAAAGACCTTCTGTGTTGGCCTGCACTTTAGAGAAGTAGATACCAAACAGGAGAGGACCCAGGACTGAACCCTGTGGTACTCCACTTGTCACTGGTCTGATGTCGGATTTGGAATCCGCTACTTTCACAGTGTGGGTTCTGTGAGCCAATTGGTAACCCATCTTGTGACATAGGGATTTATACCTAGTTTAGTGAGCTTGTCTATAATTCCAGAGTTGAGGGATGGTGTCGAAAGCCTTGGTGAGATCTAGATAAGCTGTGTGAACCATTTTACCCTCATCTATGGCTTTGGTGACTGCTTCAAAGAAGTCAGTCAGGTTTAGGAGACATGATCTGCCTTTTACAAATCCAAACTGGGTAGGGTCCAGAGTTTGGAGATTACCAATGTCTTTATGAGTTCACAATGATACGTTCCATGGCCTTGAAGACCAGGCTCATCAGGCTAATGGGGCAGTAGTTCCCAGAGTCCGTCGTGGCTCCCCCTTTGTGGAGTGGGATAACCGTCACGGTGCGCCATTCAGTGGGTACAAAGCCTGAGGTGAGGCTATGATTGAACATGGTACTTAGGTAGGGTGCCAGTTCATTCTGTAGTTCATGTAGACCGCAGCCTGGGATATTGTCAGGTCCCATGGATGCTGTGTTCTTGGCTTTGGAGTGTGTTTTTTACCTGTGCAGCCGTGATTATAGGAACTTTGCATTCTTCCAGTATAGAGATGGGCCCTGTAGGGGGTGAGAGGGGGGTAAAGTTAGCACTGAACCTATCTGCTAGGATGTTGGCAATATCAGTTGGTTCTGTATTTTTAGTGCCATTGTGCTGTAACTCAGAGCAGATCTGAGTGTTCCCATTTAGATTCTTGACATAGCTATAGAATGCTTTGTGGTTGTCTTTAGAGTCAGTGGCAATTTTGTTTTCGTAACTAGCTTTGGAGGATTTTATGAGGGATCTCAGCTTCTTACTGAGGTTGACCAGGGAGTTCCTCCAGTCATGGGATTTTACTCTTTTGCAACAGTTTCTTTCTTCTGTTGTAGAGTTTGTTTATGGCATAGGACCCACCAGATTGGCTTCCTTTTTTTGGAGGATAACATCTTGGTTCTATTAGGGATAGCATGATCCATGCATTCGTGTAAGTGCTTATAAAGTGCATTTGTGTAGGATTCGGCAGTCATACCTCTATTGTCCGTCTGCATGGGTGTCATGAAGTTTGCCACTTGAAGTGTGAAGTTGGCTTTGGAGAAGTTTTTTTACGATGGTTTCCCTAATTGGGGGTGGGGGTGAAATGTGGATGTCTAGGCTGATTAGCTTATGGTCGGATCCGACCAATGAGGAATTGACCTCTGGTGTGGAACACCGGTTTCCCATGTTGGTAATGACCAGGTCTAGGATATTGCTGCCCCTGGTGGGGGTGTGAATAAGTTGACCCAAGGCGTTGGAATTTATGAATTCTAGAAAACGTTGAGAAAAAGAGTTGGTACATGAGTATTTTTCCCAGTTAATGGTGGGGTAGTTGAAATCGGCCATTATTAGGGTGTTGGGTTGTACCCTAATACTTTCCAGTGTATCATGAAATGAGGAATGGAAAGTATTAGGGGCATGGTGGGGGGTCTATAGCAAGCTACAATTTGGATTGTGGTCTTGCCCAGAGTTAGTTGCACTTGGATAATCTCGGATGCATTATGCTGTGAAACTAGCCTGTAGGTGTGGATATCCTTAATGAATATGGACACGCCTCCGCCTTTAGTGCTTCTTTCTGGGTTAGGTGGCCGAAAGGTGTGGTATGAATTGAAGCCTGCTAATGCAGGGGTGCTCTCTGCAGCTTTGAACCAGGTCTCTGTCACTGCACAGATGTCAATGTTCTCCATTTTAAGGAGTGCCTCGAGTGAGTGCATTTTGAGGTTTAGACTTCTAGCATTGAGTAGCATTACCCTCAGATTTTGCTTGCTTGTACCTGTTATGGTGGTGAATTTGTCATTTGAACCTTGCCTAAAAAAGGCACTATAGGGGTGGTAAGAGCCTTAGCCAGTATCCGGAATCCTAAGGGCGACAGGTGCAGGCCATCTCTGGCAAAGCATCGTGGACTGTCAATCATGTCGTCCCAGGCAGACAAATACTGGATTCCCTTAGAATGACACCAGAAGCTTAGCCAATTGTTGAAGTCAATCATTTTGTCCTTGTACTGTGGTATCATTTTGGGTGATGGCAGGATGCTACTCAGGGTTAGGGTCATACCTGCCTGGGATACAAGATCGGAGAACTCCTCCATGTCTCTCTTCATGTAGTCCAGGGAGGTACGTCTCGGGTCATTCACACCAACATGGACAATGACAGTGTTATATTTGTACTTATTGTGGAGTGACCTGAGTGCATGCGTTATGTGGCGGATCCTGGCACTTCACAGGCAGCGGACAGTAACTTTCACCTTGTTTAGTCTAGTAAGTGGAACATCAGTGTGCCTGACTATAGAGTCACCTATGACTAGAGTGTTGGGTACATTGTTATGCCTTATGGGCTGTGGTTGAGTGGCACACTGAGTTTGTGGGCTATGTGTCATTTGGGTTGTGTTGGGGGGTGGAGTTTGCTTACGTTTATGCTTTGGATGTCTCTGATGCTTGAGCAGGTTTTTATTGAGAGCCTCCGCGAATGTAGGTGTGTGTTTTGTGTTTCTATGTGTGTGTTTTGGTGGTGTAGGTTTTGAGGGACTATGTGATGAGTGTGGTGTGGTGCAAGTGTTTACCTTCTCCTCTTGACTGTCTAGTCCAGTCTTGAGTGAAGAGAGCTTTGCTTCCAGTTTGGCTATATAAGTGCATCTCTCACAGGTTGTAGTGTTGGGTGGTAGGAGGAGAGGGTTATCTGTGTACATGAGGCAATTGCTGCATTGCCCCAATATGCCCAGATTCATCAGGTAGACAGGCGAAATCACTGGGAGCTTGACCCTTAGACATGCCTGGATAAGTGCTTATTTATTAAGTACTAAAAACTGCTTTCCACTAGACAAGTGAGGAAAGTTGAGTGCTGTAGTAATTTGCAGCTTATGTAGTTCTTACAATGAGTTCTGAACAAGTGCTGAGTTCAAAGAAACAGATTTGAGTGCTGAAGCTAGAAAACTGGCTAGTTATAAGAAACAAAAGTAAGCTAGAAGGCTTCCCTCCAACACAGAAGGGCTTGGGGGCGCAGAAGCCTGCAAACAGTCTAAACCACTTAACAGGAAAGGCAGGAAACAAGCTTAAAATTTTTTGTTGTTGTTCTCTTTCCCAGATGCTCTCTTTGTACACGGTAGGAGTGCCTGAAATCAGAATATGATCTCACTGCACTGAGTTGAGTGAGCAAATGAGATGGGCCCAGAAGGAGTATCCAAACACAAATTTACAAGAGGGGCGGGCACTTTCAAAGCCACTAAGATTAACACCAAAACAAAAACAGAGAAGGTGGGTGGGAAACCTAACTGAGGAGCAGAGTCAAAACTTCCAGTTCAGTTAATAATCATGCAGCAGTTAAATCAATTTAAATACTGTATTTGAAAAAAAGTGCAGATAAAGGTACTTAAATTCTCTTATACGTCCAGTTGAATACAGCTAGATGTTAGCCGGCCAAAGCTGAGGTTTTTAAGCAGAAAATATTTCAAACTGTACCACTTAAATAGGCAAGGACAGGAAATCAAAGAATGTGGCTACCCCCACACCTGCAATTACTAACAAATAATAAAATTCAAGCAGCACTAACTGAAGAGCAGAGTCAAAACTTCCAGTTCAGTTAATATTATCATGCAACACAGTTAAATAAATTTAAATACTGTGTTATTTGAAAAAAAAGTGCAATAAAGGTACTTAAATTCTCTTATACGTCCAGTTGAATACAGCTAGATGTTAGCTGGCCAAACGTTTTTAAGCTTCTTCACCTCTTTAAGAGTTTGTGAGCAGGTTGCTCAAGAAAGTAACTGGAGAAAGGATGTCACAACCAGTGTTCAGTGACTTATTCAGATGTTTATCTAGTTGCATCCTCTTGACAAATGCAGGTGTTTAATTATGCCTTTTCATATTGACAGTAGTAGTCCCAAAGCCTGTTGCGTACGAATTATTGAAAGGTTTCATCTTAAAGATTACATGAAGGATGGTATAAGTGTACTAATACTTGACCTCTGTGTAGTGCAGGTAGAGAGAGGTTAAGTGTTCATATAATTCCTTATGTTGTCATAAAATTCATATATTCCTGAATATCTCAGTAACCAAGTGGCACAAACCGATCTGCTTAGCTTCGTATAAAAGCCCTCAGCTGGGTGAAGAAAATGCTCCTGACAGTGTCTTTAATTTGAGTGGTTGCTGGGATATTAAGTTGTTTGCAAAACATTACAAACTTAAGAGTTAATGTGTTTATTGTGAGTTGTAAAATAATCCAGTTTGACCTTGAACTGAAAGAATATTACCCCATTGAAGTAGTGTGCTGAAGTTTGCCATTTACACTTTTCTCATTTCAACCAAATATTCATGTTTATGGAACCATACAGGATACTGAAGGACATGATTTGATTTTTATCAAAAATCTCAGGCTGTGTCCATTGAAGTTGCAGTGCATACGTTTAGAGCTCCTTTGGAGGGAATGAGTTAATTATTCAGTTTTAAGAAGCTTCAGTAAGCACGTGAGTAGAAGCTGTGTATTAAAATGTGGTACTTTGAAGGGAAATTTGGAATTAATAAATAGTGACAGTAATGCAAGAGTATCTTGGGCTTTCCAGTAAATTTGGTTTACAGCAGTTAGTAGAAGTTCTAAGAGATCTTAAAGTGAAAGAAAATGCTGTTTGACGTATCACCTTAAGGCAATTCAATTAACCTTCTTGGTATCTAATCTAAATACTTCTTGGTGGTGGTGGTTGTCTTTCAGCTTTTCCCAGTTAGGGGTCGCCACAGCGGAACTCTGGTCCGCTAATGATTGGCAGTAGATTTTTTAACTAACGCCAAGATGCCAGCTCGACGTCCAACCTTCAACGAAGGCACGCCCATTTACGCATGTCTTTCGAATGCCCATCCAACCCCGGGGAGGGCATACAGACTCCACACAGAAGGCACTCCCCGCACTCCAGCCGAAAATCGAACGGGAGAACCTCTTGCTGTGAGCTAACAACGCTACCGCTGCACCACTTACTACTTGGTATCTAATCTAAATATGCTTGCTGTTTACAGGCCACCCTTTTCTGTGACCAACGTTACTGTAGTCCAATCATACCATTTTTTTTTTTCTTTCCTGGGCCACATAAAATCCATCATCAGGCTTTTGGCCCTTAATGTTACTGACCTATCTGAAGAAGTTCAAAAGGCCTGCCACAAGTATAGGTTTTCTGGCAGCACATGCCAGAACAATATTTGTACCTTTTTTGCAGCCCCCCCCCCAATGTCATTCAACTCATCTGGCTTCACAGTGACCCACGTCTTTGCCATGTCTAACAGGTAATCTCCTCTTACTTGTGGACTAACTCCTTTATTGCTGGAGTCTGGCATGGATCCTAATAGCATCCTGGAGGCTCAGCCGTTTTTGCATCTGTGGTAGTGGATTCTTTTATATGCCCTACCTACCCCCTTCCATGCCTCCCATGCTCATCGACTACGTCCAAAGGCAACTCCCCTCTCTGAACCGCACCTTCCCTTCCAGGATGAGCATGCCCATCCCTCTCTGCTACTCTCAGCTGTTTGAGCTGCTAATAATACCCAAGTTGCATTGGCCAAAGTTGGGGCTTTATCGCTGAGTACCACGGAGTGGCTCTCAGCATTTGTACCCTTTGATCTATATTCAAGTTTAATTTTTTCCACTGTCAAGTTCTCCTTTAACTTAAGCAACAAGCTTTGGCAAGTGTTCTGTATTGGAGCCTCTTGGTTAGTCTTGATCCATATTCTGGGGTATTTCAAATCTTCCTTATTCTACCAGTGCAGATTGCTTTGTATAAGCTCCCTACCATCTGTCAAATTTATGTTTATGGCCATTGTTTTCTTTTTGTTCATTTTATATCTGGTAATTCCACTAAATTTATTATTTGAAATAAATGGTTTCTGTTCTCATACATGTGTCAGTAGTAGTGTTATATACGGGTGATGTTATTCTGTCTTCATCTCCCAATTTCACTATCTGTAACCTCTCAACCGTCAGGGGTTTTTATGGCTATAACTAAGGGCTGCAGATATCATGCAAACAGATGTGGCGATAAAGGGTAACCCTGTATGGTATCCCTTATTAATTTTAACTTTATCCGACATCTCCCCCGTGACTTTCAGTTTATAATAGAGGCTAACCTAGTAGCCAGTGTATGGTCATAAATACTTTGCAGTTGTGGTTTGTACCTGTACAGGGTGTTATGAATTTTGTGGTTATAAATCCCTTCTCTCCTCAATAAGGACTACTGTTACCCCCTCTCCTTCCATGACAGTGTCGCATTTTTCAGCCCCTAATTAGACAGCTGCATCCAAAGCCTAAACATAAGCTCCTCCCGTAGTCTGCATGCCATCCCTACCTGGGGACTTGCCTCCTTCCAGCTTTTTTACTGCATCCCTAACTTCGTGTTCTGTGATATTTATCTGAACATTGCTGCATTAATCATTTATATGACAGATGGTGCAATTTCCATGCATGGTGCACATTTATCATCCCCTTAGAGGCTGGCTTGGAACAATTGTAAAACGGTTATACATTAGATTTCTTTCTCTTGTGCTTGTCTTGAACATCGGGCTGAACCTATTATCAAGGGTCACAGTTAATATTATTCTAACAGTTGCGCTTATTGCACATTATTCATTATAGTTAATTACCTGTATTATGTGATATTCTTGACCAAATTCTCAGCACGATCCCTAGAATTTTTGGGGATTGGGATTTTTGTAATTTAAAAAAATCCTCTTGATTTCCTTTACACTTGTGAAGTCATTCCTTTGGTAAAGCTCCTCACAATACTGCTCAAAAAATAAGTCTCTTGTTTTGAGTTTTCCAACTCTCTCTGCTCCTTCAGCTGAAGTACCCCTCTTTCAACTTTCTGTCAGTGAAGTCTGCAGAAGGTGCCGTAGTAGCCTTGGGGGGTAGTTGCATTAGCAATGTCCCTTATTGCAACTTTCTGTAATAAACTCTGTTCCACTCCAACTGCATTTCCTCCTGTAAACTTCTTAACCTGTTGAACTCTTGTGACCTTATAGACTGTACGTAATTGGAAGTCCCTCATAACCTTTAAATGTTATGTTGTCCCCATCTCACCTTCCTTCTTGTTGGTTCAGAGCCGATCCTCTGCTTCGACTTGGCTGCATTCTAAAGTTCAAGAGCTTCCACTTGCTCAAGGCTAGACCCTATCCCATCATGCATAGCGAGAGTTACCCAGATCTCGTTTGCCGCTTGAAGCTTCGAGATTGCTGGAGACTGGCTCTGGCTAAGTTTTCAATTTTTTTTTCTTATATTCTTTGCTTAGATATCGTAAAATCTTTACAGGGACGATTTTACTGTAGATTAGTCGTAGTTAGTGTTTGCCCTAGGATTCCACCTATCTCTGTTTTGTTGTTGTTATTCAGGCCGTTGTTTTTTCTTCAGGCGTACAACCTCCCCTTATGAATCCATTTTTACGTAGAGGATTAACCCTTTGCTTTCGGCCAGTTTCAGTTAGAGGATTTCTCCTTATTCCCTCCTTCTCCCCTTTTCATCTTAAGGAGTTAGCCGTTTAAGTTAGAGGCTCTCCTCGGTTGGTGGAGTTGTCATTTAACTTAAAGGCTCTCCTCCTTCCATTACCTTCTGTTTAAAAAAAAAAAAAAAATAATAATAATTTCGATATAATGCTATTGTTGTTGTTATATTTCTTTTTTTTTTGCTACTTGTAGCTGCGGTTTTGTTGTGCTTGTTTTTGTTTGTACTACTCAAATATGTCCAAAGATGCATCCAAAGAATCCAAGAAGTGCGACTCTTAATCCCAAAAATGTACCTGAGTGACGGACATACTAGCTGTGTTTATTTTCTGGGAGCGGTGCACCTGCAGGATTCGTGTTCCATTTGTCATGCATTCAGCACTAGCGTCCTGCAGGAGCGTAAGAATAAACTCATTTTAAGAGGTTTATTTAAAGGGCCCTTGATGCTTCAATGGAAGAGAATCGGGCAAGAAAACCAGACTCATTCTCTAAACTGACATCTTTGTCGGTTCCGACCTCTGAGCTGTCGGAAGCAGGAAGACCAATCTTCCAGGTCGTTGTATCCAAAACCTCTCGGGTCCGACGAGACTTTATCTCCTGTGGTTCCATCAGTGTTCTCAGAACTATCTGGGAGTCACAAAAGAACAAAGTCTCCTTCCTTGGAACTGGTGCGGTCCGCTCCACAGTCCCCGCTTCTCCAGTCTGTCTCGGGCAGTCACTAATCGTCCACTCATGCCTCTCTGTTGTCCAGGAGCCTTTCAGACGATGATGTGGAGAGGGCGGTGAAGAGAGTACTCAAGATGCCGTCTCTAGCAAAAGTGTTATCGAGCCCTGCCCTGTGGATGTGGAGCCGACAATGCAACCTCCTGGATCGTCTAGTCCTCCTTCGACTCACTCGAGCTCGGAGCCGGAGTGCATGGAAGTCATTGTGGTGGAACCGTTGGTTCCGAAAACCTCCAGTCTCTCTGTTCCAACATCTGCTCTGATCTCCTCGATACCGCCTTCTATCAAGGGATCTACTGGCCGACACTCCCTCGTCGGCTGCGAGGGGGGGGGGGGGTTGGCATTGGACCTTTGTAAGACCCTACTCTCCCTCTTGGAGCTTCAACCCTACTCTCTCTTGGAGCTTCGGCGCAGTTGAGCTCGGCTCTCACATCAGCCTCTGAGCCATCGCACTCTGTGCGGGAGAGGTCTCTTGACACTCTGGAGCCGGGGACCCTCTCGGGCCGGGATCATGGTGCCTTCGAGGTGATGGAGTGTATTGTCCTCTCCGCTCCTCCCACGGCTTCAGCTACTTTGTCCACTATGTTGCCAGTGTCTTCTTCTCACCACCCCTCCATTCTAAGCATAGGGAAGAAATGCCCCAGGACACCCCATTGGGCAACCCCCCCCTTCTGAAACCTCCCCAGATTACCCCTCTGAGGAGGTACCTCGGAAGAGGATATGGAAGCATTTGGACTCCCCTGAGTCTCTGACATCAGACACGGACTTGGGAGGACTCAGAAGGGTCCCCACAGTCCCCTTCTGAGGATCTCTCATTCTCGGACATCCTGGAAATCCTCAAGCAGAGGGGTGGCTGGAAGTTCCTGTCCCCCTCTGAAGACAAGTCCGTGTACCTGGATGTATTAGGTTCCCAACCCTCTACCTCATGGGTGTCAACGCTGTTTGACCTGCTGCTAGGAGTAGTAAGTCGAAAGGCATGGAGCTCCCCGAAATCGATGGAACCAGTTCCACGGAGGCCCAATAAGTTCATAACTGCACCAGACAAATCTTTCCTGACCAAGGGTGTGCCAGTTGATGCTATGGTGGTGGTTGTGGTGGCCACAAAGAAGGAATTAGCAGAAACCTCTACTTTTGTCCATCCACCGAACAGAGTCCAGTACGATGGACAGATACAGGAAACGTGTCTTTTCTTCAGCAGCCTGTACCTTTAGGTCACTGAATTATTTATCCCATTTCACCCATCTCCAGAGGGATCTCCTGAAAGAGCTAGGAGATGCCCTACAGGATTCTACAGCTGCGGGAGGTACAGACAGAACTGCTTCTCAGCTTGCAACTACAGGATTCTACAGCTGCGGGAGGTACAGATAGAACTGCTTCTCTGCTTGCAAACTTATCTTCTGTGGTTAACTCCTCCATGTGGCTTATTTCCTATGCAGCCAATGAAGCGAGCAGGGCAGCAGGCACAGGAGTCACCTTACAGAGACATTCCTGGATGCGCTTTTGTCAGTTTGCGGAGCCCTTCAAGTTCTCCTTTACCAACACCCCTTTTGATGGCTCATCGTTGTTATGGCCCAAGGTAAAAGAGACTCTCACCAGGTGCAAGCAGGATGGCAAGACTCTCTCTGCCATGGGAGTAAGTTTTTCCGCGCCTACTAGACCTTATCCCAAAGGTCAGAAAGGCGGGAAAATGTGGTTCAGGAAATCCCAGGGAGCTTCGCCTGACGCACGTGGGGATTTTTCCCCCAGAGGTAGAGGGGGGGATAATAATGTGAGACGGCACCCTCACCGTAGAAGGGGTCCGCAGAGTCACGGTGACAGACATACGAGCTCTGGTAGGTCCTTCCAGCGCTCCTGAAATGAGGCCCACCTGTCCACCTCTGGAGGCAGTCGGGGGGGGGGGGGTTGTCACTGTACCCAGAAGCCTGGCAAAGTATCACAAGACACATGGGTACAGTCAATCATATCCAGGGGATACAGTATTCCTTTTTCCATGCCACCTCTCCCAAGAAAACTAAAGTCCATCCCAGATGTGCCACCCAATCTAAAGGAACAAGCAACCCTAGAAGTTCAAAGGTTGCTAAGAAAACGAGTCATCCAAGAAGTCCCCGCAGACCAGATCCGGAACTTACTCAAGGATGTTCTTCGTGTTTCACTGTTGCAGTCATTACATTTGGGTAATCCTGCTGGCAGGTTGCCCTCAGTCTGCCTGAATTCCAAAGTCATGGGTCCTGCGTCGGCTGTCGTCGCCCCTTCCCTGACGTCAGGGGGTATAAAAGAAGCAGCCAACGCCATTTTCTTTAGTCTTTCTTGCAGTGCAGTGCCCAAAGCAGAAGCAGTTCGCAAGTGCCAGTCGGCCGACTCCTGAGATTTTCGAGTTCGAATTTCAGATCCGAAGTCTTCTATAAAGCTAAGTACCCCGTTGGGGAAACTTTTTTCTTGCTCCAGAACCAATGTCAGAAAAAGTTAATAATTGTATTTCTTGTGGGAAGCAAATTCCTCATAAGGGCTTTCATTCTTACTGTATTCTTTGCCTAGGCCCCGATCATAACTTTCTGGGTTGTCGGTTTTGTGCTAGATTTAACCAACGCACTATTAAGCGTCCGTATGATTTTGCATTGAACTACTTTGGACGCAGGTTTAATTATCCAGAAATGTCGGAAAGCCATCCGACTACCGGAGTTCACAAAAAACGCAAAGAAAAAGAAAGATAGACACCCGAGGCCCAAAACTGATGACGCAGCTTCTCCTAAGCCATTCGCCGGTTCTCAGTGAGGTGCTTTCGCAGCCCCTGATGACCGCTACTTTAGAGTCGCAGGCTGCTACAGACTCCCATGTGGAGTCGGCCATGCCGCTGGAAACTCAAGGTATTGAAGCCTCGGACACTAATCCTTCAGATGGGTCCGGAGCCACTGAGCAGCCACCAGCTTCTGAGGGTGTATTCAGACCCAAACATCTATAAATTAAACCGACTTCAAAGGCAAAGACTAAAGCTCCTTCAAAGGCAAAGAAGCAAACTTCAGAGCCACGTGGACAGGCCTCCATGCCCAAAAAACAGATGCTCAAAATGGCAGAAGACTTAACCTTGATCAGGGGTTCCCACTCCCTCCTGGTAAGAGGCCTAGGCAAGAGACTGACTATGAATCTTCAGATCAGGTTTCAATTTCTTCTGATTCCTCTTCTGATCAGGAATATTCTTTTCCCCCCTGTGAGGATTCTGATGCTGAAGAATCCATTCCTTCAGCTTCTCCTCCTGAGGACTATTCCTTTGGGGAAACCTTACATACCATGAGGGAGCATTTCCATTGGGAGAGCCAAGATTTTTCAGAATCTAAAAACAGGCTCAGGGATTTCCTGTTACTACCTCAGCACAAGCCACTTGCCATCCCCCCTCTGTTAGACATTGTAGATGATGTGTTTTGGAAGTCTAGCCTTACCCCTGACTCCTTACCTCCGACTCCTTACCTCCAGCTCCTGTTAAGGGTTCTTGACTCACATAAATTCCTTTTTAAAAACCTTGCTTCAGACCCAGAAACTATTTCTCAGGGTCCCAAGGGAATTAAGGCTTCCACTGCATAAAACCCTACCCCTTCTGACAGGGATTCCAGGGCACTGGACAGATGGGGGAAAAAGGTTTACACATCTGCTACCTTGGCTAGCTATAAGGGCCTTAAACTGTCAATTTCATATGCTCAAATATCGGCTTAAATACAACTGCCCAGATGGCTTATCTCACGCCAGACAAATAAAGGCAACTGACTACCTATTTCAACATGTTAGCAACAAAGTCCCAGTTATCTGCAAGAAAAATTTTGCAGGCTTTGGGCTTCATGGCATCCTGCATCCTATTAATTCCATATGCAAGACTGCATATGAGGAAACTTCAATGGTACCTAAAAAGTGTTTGGACTTAACATTGCCACAGCCTGGAAACCATAATTGCTGTCATTCCCTGCCTGCAACAGGAGTTTTGATGATGGGAAAAGGCTCGTCACCAAAACAAGGGACAGCCATTCACATTACCCCCAGCCAGGCAGACGCTAACAACGGATGCATCAGATTATCCCTGGGGGGCCCACATGGCAGGAAGATGCATTCCGGGAACATGGACCTCAAACCAAATGCGTCTATATATCAATCAAAAAGAGATGCTAGCTGTTCAAAATGCCCTGGCAGCCTTCAAGGACCTACTTCATCCAGGACAACTACTGATAGACAGACAACACCACGGTCATGTGGTATATAAACAAGCAGGGGGGCACACATTCTTACCCCCTTTGCAGACTAGTTATGACTTTGTGGGACACAGCATTGACTTACCAAGTACATCTGCAGGCACAATTCAAGCCAGGAAGGAAAAATACTCTGGCAGACGAACTAAGCAGAAACCTCATGGATCCCCACGAGTGGCAGCTGGATCCACAAGTCTTCAACATGATAACAAGAAAATGGGGATGCCCGGACATCTATAAGCCTCCCCTCACAACTACCAACTAAAGAGATTCTGCACAAGGATTTATCACAGACAAGCATGGAAAGTGGATGCCCTATCCTTCAGCTGGAAAAACCTATCCGCATATGCCTTTCCTCCTCTTCCTCTCCTCCCCAAGGTACTCCTAAAAGTCAGACAGGAGAAGCCAGAGATGATTCTGATTGCACCAGACTGGCCCCTCCAACAGTGGTACCTAATATTAAGGAGCTTGTCTCAATGCCCAGCTTGGACCTTACCTCAAGTACTGCATCTACTATCCCAGCAAAACAATCAGATCCTGCACGGCCAGCTCAGAATTTAAACCTGGCAGCATGGTGAATGTAGTCAATACAAAACACGCCTCTCAGCAAAGCTGTGATGGATGTCATTTTGGAAGCCAGAAGGCCTAGTACTAGAAAGTCTTATGCTGGAAAATGGAAGAGATTCTGTGCTTGGAACCAGGCACAAGGAACAGGTACAACTGTGCCAAATATTCCTCAGATTTTACAATACTTAACTGAGATGCTGGACAAAGGCCTATTTTTCTCATCTATTAAAATTCATGCCTCTGCCCTTTCAGCCCATTACAATGCAGAGCCACCAATCTTTTCTCATCCCTTATTAAAACAGTACCTCAGAGGAGCCAAAAATTTAAGTCCTCCAAGGAGATCACCAATGCCTGGATGGGACCTCAACTACGTCTTGGAAAAAATCACCCTGAGCCAGCTGCTACTGCGGATATAAAGTTTTTATCTTGGAAAACAGCTCTGCTCCTAACAATAACTTCTGCAAGACGAGTTTCAGAGTTACAGGCACTCATGGCTGTGGAACCTTTTATCATTTTTTTTATCTGGACAGGGGCTCCCTGAGGGCTAACCCAATATTTATGTCTAAAGTGGTGTCCAGTGTGGCTCTTAGTCAAACCATTCATCTGCCAACTTTCTATACAAATCCACAGAACAAGGGGGAAAGAATTCTGCATTCTTTGGATGTACACAGACAGCTTAGATTCTCCTTGGACAGAACCAAAGTTTTCAGAAAGACAGAGCAATTACTAGTGGCATATGCTGCAGGATCGCAAGGAAATGCGATCTCAAAGCAGACTGTTTCAAAGTGGATAGGCCACTGCATTCGTTTCTGCTACTTATAACATGGCAAGCCAGTGCCTAAGGGCATTAGGCCACATTCCACCAGAGCTGCAGCCACTTCAGCAGCCTTTCTCAGGGGAGTACCAACCAAGGACATTTTAGAGGCTGCTACTTGGAGTTCATCGCACACCTTTACAAAGCACTATCATCTGCCACTCTACTCTAAATCCAGGGCAGGCTTTGCCACTGCAGTTCTGCAGGGTCTCATAGTCGCTCCTAATGCTGTTTAGCTCCAGCCTCCCAACCATAACTTTGGGAATCTACCCAAATGTAATGACTGCAACAGTGAAACACTAAGAACATAGTACAGTTGTGTACACTTACCATAAATGTAGGTGTTAGAGTGTATTCACTGTTGCAGTCCAGGTTACCCACCCGCCATTCCCCCTTTTCTTCTGATAGAACCTATCTTTCCTTCTCTGATTTATACGACCGGTGTGGTGTATTTGCTTGTGGATGAAGGTAAAGTTCATATTGCTTCATGTAATTTTATATATAAATATAAATTTTGCCTACCCTTTTAGGGGGCACCTGACATCTGGGGCAACAAAAACAAAAGAAAATGGCGTTGGCTGCTTCTTTTATACCACTGATGACCTGACGTCAGGGAAGAGGTGACAACAGCCAACGCAGGACCCAGGACTTTGGAATTCAGGCCAACTGAGGGCAACCTGCCAGCAGGATTACTCAAATGTTATGATTACAACAGTGAATACACTCGAACATCTACAGTTACGGTAAGTGTACACAACTGTACTTTCTTTTTGGTACCAAAGAAAACTTTGAACTGGAGGCCGATTTTTTGGATCTCAACAGACTAAGCAAGTCTGTCCGGAAGACAAAGTTCAGGATGGTGACACTGCATTCCATACTCCCCTTTCTGGGAAAGGACAATTGGATGTGCTCCACCGATCTCCAGGATGCATATTACCATAGCAAGATGGACAGGAGATCCAGGAGATTTCTATGCTTCCGGCTTGGAGCCAGTTACTACCGGATGTTCTTCGTGTTTCACTGTTGCAGTCATCACACTTGGGTTATCTTCCTGCAGGTAGCCCTCAGTTGGCCCGACTACCAGAGTCTTAGGATTTCTGTGTCTGATTCTGTTGCCTCTTCCATGATGTCAGGTCGTCAGGGGTATAAAACATGTAGCCGACGCCATTACATCAGCTTTTCTTGCTGTGCGGGAGCCCGAAGCAGAAGCAGTTCGCAAATGCCGGTCAGCCGCTACCTGAAATTTTCAATGTTCGAGTTTCTTGCCTGTGGAAAGCAAGTACCTTGCAGAGATTTTCATTCTTACTGCATCACCTGTTTAGACCCAGACCACGACGTTCTTCGCTGTCGGTTTTGTGCCTTGTTTAACGCCCAAACTATTTGTCATCTGACTATCTCTGTCGCTAAATTCTTTCGCTCTCGTTCTCTGTATTCTGAAATGGCTTCGATAAGCCATCCTACTACCGATCTTCATAAAAAATGTAAGGCTAAAGACAGAGACAAACAGCATAGGTCCAAAACTGCCGACGCTTCCATTAAGCTAGTCACTTTCGCAGCCCCTGATACCCGCTTCTACAATTTCGCAGGCATCTGCTGAGACCCATTCGGTGTCCGGTATGCCGCGAGGTGCTTCTTCAACTATGGAACCTGTGGATGTCTCTACCTTGGATGGGTCTGGAGCCGCTGTGCTCTGAGGGTGTATTTCGACCTTCCGATGTTCGTATTAAACCATCTACTTCGTTTCTGACTAAAGATACCCACAGTCCAAAAAGAGACTCGGAGAATTTTTAGGCTTGCCTCAACACAGACCTCTAGCTATATCCCCTGTCCTGGATATTGTAGATGATATCCTCATGGAATCCAGTCTTACTCATGATACTTTACCACCAGCTCCTAGAAAGCCTGACAGGAACTGTAAAGTACCTGACTCTCACAAATTTCTCTTTAAGAATCCACTGCGGATCCAGACCATTTCACAGGGACCTAAAGGTATTATGGCTACTACAGCCAAAACACCTACCCCTTCGGACAGGGATTCTAGGGCTTTAGACAGATGGAGTAAGAAGGTATATACCTCTGCAACTCTTGCCATAAGAGCTTTAAATTGCCAGTTTAATATGTTGAAGTACCAGCAGCATATTATGGAACTAATTAAACAGAAAATGTTGTTGCTTCCAGATTGTGCAGAAAAATAAAGATTTACAAGAGTTAATGCATTCTGCAAACCAAGTTAGTAAACATACTTTGCAGTGTGGTTTTGATGCCTTAGAAGCATCTTGCAGGGCTGCTGTCACTGGGTCTGTTCTGAGAAGGCATGCTTGGCTGAAGGAACAGATCTTGCCAGACCTTATCAAAGCAAAATTACTAGATGCTCCACCAAACCAGGAACGTTTGTTTGCCACAAAAGCAGAAGTTGTTCTTAAAAAAAGATGGAGGAAAAAGCTAAATCTATGCAAACTGTTAAAGATTTCTTACATGTGAAGCCACTTAGATTCAGTAAGCATTGGCCTTCAAAAAACTGGTCCTTTCCAGTCCCTCCCAGGCCTTCTCAGTCCAAGCCCAGGGGCAAAAGACCACCAAGACTACAGTCTCTGGGTATGCAGAGATCTAAGCAATGGAGTGCTCCCACCTCGAAAACAGGGAGTGGTAAGCCAGCCCTTATGGAAAAAGTTCACAATGACTTGTCTGTCATCCTTTGCAGCCATGCCCAAGTACTTGCACTCTTAGGAGGAAAACTCTTCTTGCATGCAAAAAACTGGATGTCCATTACCCAGGACCGATTAGTCCTAAACATTGTATCCCATGGATACAGATTCTACTTCCACTCACTGCCAACCCCAAGCGTGTTGCCAGACCTTCCTCCAATCCAGTGGGAAAGGCTCAAAAGCAAGTACTTTCTCTTCTCAGTATCGGGGCTATTCAACCTGTTCCAGTAGAGCAAAGTGGACAGGGTTTCTACCCCAGACTGTTCTTGGTGCTCAGAAAAGAGAGCTCATTGTACCCTATCCTGGATCTGTCCATTCTCAACACCTTCCTGGTGGTCTCAAAATTCAAAATGCTTACACTACAACAGCTGCTGCTTATGCTAGCCAAGGGCTCTTGGCTAGTTACCCTAGACTTAAAGAAGCTTATCTGCAGATCCCCATAAGGGAATCTTGCAGGAAATATCTATGTTTCAGGGCTGGCTCTATGCACAGTTCTCTGCACTTCCGTTGGCTTATCTTCTACACCCAGGGTATTCACAAAGTGCCTGGCTCCAGCCATTGCATACTGCAGGCAGAGAAATATTCAAATTTACCCATAATTGGACAATTGATTGATTTCAGGCGATAGTCAGGAATTGCTACTTCAGCACCTGGCATTTGTAAAGAGACTTCTAACTTCTCTGGGGTACACCATCAACGAAAAGAAATCACATCTGGTGCCCAGCCAAAATATTGTATTCCTGGGAGCAGGCTTGAATACAACTTGCCAGATGGTATTCCTCACTCCAGAAAAGCAGGTTAATTTGACAAACTACTCCAAACTAATGGCCACCAAAACCCAGCTATCTGCAAGAAAAATACTGCAAGCCCTAGGGTTCATAGCCTCATGCATTCTACTAATTCCATATGCAAGGCTGCATATGCGAAAACTTCAGTGGTACTTAAAAAGTCTCTGGTGTCAACATTCTCAAGACATGGAAACAGTGATTCCTATCATTCCTTGCCCAAGGGCAAAGTTTCTTTGGTGGGCAGAGGCTTGCAACCACAAGAAGGGACTTCCTTTCACTCAGTCCCTCGCTGGCCAAACCCTGACAGACACATCAGACTATGCATGGGGGGCTCACAAAGCAGGCAGATGCATTCAAGGCAAATGGAGCCCAGAACAAATTCCCCTGCACATCAATCAAAAAGAAATGTTAGCTGTACAGAATGCTGTCACAGCCTTCAAATACCTTATCCTTTCAGGACAACGCCTGATAAAGACAGACAACACCACAGTTATGTGGTACATAAGCATGGGGGAACTCATTCCTACCCCCTCTGCAGGTTAGGCATGGCCCTGTGGAAAACAGCCTTGAGCAACCAAGTGCACCTGCAAGCTCAATTCCTGCCAGGCAAACCAAATTCACTGCCAGACGACTTGAGCAGAAATCTACTGGACTCACAAGAGTGGAAACTGGAACCCAACAAATTCAAACTTCTAATTCACAGGTGTAGGACACCAGAGGTGGACCTCTTTTTGCCTTCCCCCAAAACCATCAATTGAGGAAATTTTGCACCAGAAATCCTCACAGCAAAGCATGGAAAGTGGATACCCTATCCTTTACATGGGAAAACCTCTCAATTTATGCCTTCCCCCTCTGACCCTCCTCTCAAAAGCACTACTCAAGATCAAACAGGACAGACCTAGGACAGTCCTTATTGCCCCCAGACTGGCCCGCGCCAGCACTGGTACCCACTCCTATGCAGTTTCACAGCAGTGCCACCCTGGCACCTACATCAGACCCCCTCTTTGCTGTCCCAGCAGGAGGGACAGATTTTGCATCCACAGCTGCAAACCCTGACCCTTGCAGCCTGGCTTATCCCCTGAATACACCACCAGCAACCCTCAGCAAACAGGTGCTGGACGTCATCCTTGAGGACAGAAGGCCTAGTACTAGGAAATCCTATTCAGAAAAGTGGAAAAGATATTGTTCTTGGAACCATTCTCAAGGGAAGGACACAGCCTTGCCCACCTTACCTCATATCCTAGATTACCTAACAGAGCTGCTCCACAGAGGCCTATCCTTCTCATCAGTTAAGATTCATGCCTCTGCCATCTCAGCTCATTACAATACTGAGCCTCCTCTCTTTTCTCACCCTCTCATCAAACAGTTCCTGAGAGGAGCTAACAATTTAAGGCCCCTAAGGAGAGCTCCCACCCCTGCCTGGGTCCTTAACTTTGTACTAGAGAAACTCACGCTTCCCCTCCTTTGAGCCTGCTGCTGCAGTAGAGTTAACATTCCTCTCTCGGAAAACAGCCTTACTGATAGCCATTACTTCAGCCAGAAGAGTGTCTGACAGGCACTAATGGCTGTGGAACCCTTCATTAGTTTCCATGCTGACAGGGTTTCCCTCAGGATTAAACCATCATTTAAGCCCAAGGTTGCATCCACTGTGGCTTTAAATCAATCCATCCATTTAACAACCTTTTTTCCTAATCCTCAGAATAAAGGGGAAAGGATCCTACACTCTTTGGATGTGCACAGACAGCTCAGGTTCTACCTTGACGACTAAACCTTTCAGAAAATCTGACCAGCTGCTAGTCAGCTTTGCTACAGGGGCAGAGAGGGCAAGGCCATTCCAAAGTAAACTGTTTCCAAATGGATAGCACACTGCATCCATTTCTGCTACAAACACCATGGAAAACCTACCCCGCAGGGGATCAGAACTCATTCCATTAGGGCTACCTCAACCTCTACAGCATTTCTCAGGTGAGTCCCTACCAGGGACATCCTGGAAGTGTCACCCTGGAGCTATGTATACACCTTCGCCAACCATTACCACTTACCTATATTTTCTAAATCCAGAGCTGGATTTGACACAGCAGTCTTACAAGGGCTTGCTAGCCAGCCCTAATACTTTTTGACTGCCTCCACCCTTCCTCAGCTTTCAGAATCAACCCGTGTGTGATGACTGCAGCAGTGAAACACGAAGAACATAGTACAGTTGTGTACACTTACCAGTAGATGTTCGAGTGTATGCACTGTTGCAGTCCTGGATGTTCTTCGTGTTTCACTGTTGCAGTCATTACATTTGGGTAATGTGCTGGCAGGTTGCCCTCAGTCGGCCTGAATTCCAAAGTCTTGGCTCCTGCGTGGGTTGCTGTCTTCTCTTCCATGTCGTCAAGTCGTCAGGAGTATAAAACATGCAGCCGACACCATTTTCTTTAGTCTTTTTTGCCGCACGGTGCCCAAAGCAGAAGCATTTCGCAAGTGCCTGTCGGCCGATTACTGAAATATTCGAGTTTGAGTTTCAGAACCGAAGTCTTCACTAAAGCTAAGTACCCCATTGGGGAAACCTTTTTTCTTGCTTTTTACCAATGTCAGAGAAAGTTAATAATTGTATTATTTGTGGGAAGCAAATACCTCATAAGGATTTTCATTTATACTCTATTCCTTGCCTAGGCCCTGATCACAACGTGCCTGGCTGTTGGTTTTGTGCTAGATTTAACCAACGCACTATTAAGCGTCTGTATATTTTTGCATCAAAATATTTTGGAAACAGATTTAACTACCCAGAAATGTCGTCTGATAGCTATCAGACTACCGGAGTACATAAAAAACGCAAAGAAAAGGACAGAGAAAGGCAGTCAAGATCCAAAGCCGACGAAGCTTCTCCAAAGCCAGTCGCTGGTTCGCCGGTACTCAGTGAGACGCTTCTGCAGCCCCCGATACCCACTACCTTCGAGTCACAGGCCTCTACTGACACCCATGTGGAGTCCGGCATGCCGCAAGATACTCGAGGTAGTGGACCGACGGAAGTATCCCCCTCGGATGGGTCCGGAGCCACTGAGCAGGCACCGGCTTCTGAGGGTGTATTCAGACCTCAACATTTGTATATCAAACCGACGACAGCTGCAAAACCAAAGACAAAAGCAATTTCTAAAACTAAAAAAACGACGCAAGAGCCACATGCACAGGCCTCTATGCCTAAAAAACAGATGATCAAAATGGCTGAAGGCCTTATTACCTTGATCGGGGTACCCATCCCCCTCCAGATAAGAGGCCTAGGCAAGACGCTGATTATGAATCCTCAGATCAGGTTTCTATTTCTTCTGATTCCTCTTCTGATCAGGAATTATCTATACCTCCCTATGAGGATTCTGATGCTGAGGAGTCTATTCCATCTGCATCTCCTCCTGAGGATTATTCATTTGGAGACACCTTGCATACTTTGAGGGAGCATTTTCACTGGGAGAGTAAAGACTTCTCAGAATCAAAGAAGAGGCTCAGGGATTTCCTTCTCCATCAGCACAGGCCTTTAGCCATTCCCCCTGTTTTAGACATTGTGGATTGTGTTTTCAAGAGTCAAGCTTGACCCCTGGCTCCTTACCTTCGACTCCCAGTAAGCCTAACCGATATTACAGGGTCCCTGACTCACATAAATTTTTATTTAGAAACCCTGCTGCTGATCCTAAAACTATTTCACAGGGTCCAAAGGAAGTTAAGGCCTCCACAGATAAAAATCCTACCCTCTCTGACAGAGATCCAAGGGCACTGGACAGATGGGGAAAAAAGGTTTATACATCTGCAACCTTGGCAATCAGGGCCTTAAACTGTCAATTTCATATGCTTAAGTACCAACAACATGTTATGGGATTGCTGAAACAGAAAATGATGATTTCAGAATGTGCAGAAAATAAAGAATTGCAGGAATTATTGCATGCAGCTGAACAAGTTGGAAAGCATACTTTGCATTGTGGTTTTGATTCTTTAGAGGCCTCCTGCAGGGCTGCAGTTACTGGATCTGTGATTAGGAGGCATGCCTGGTTAAAGGAACAAAATTTGCCTGATCATGTTAAAGCTAAATTGCTAGATGCACCTTTACAGCATGATTCTCTGTTTGGTATTAAGGCAGAAGAGGTTTTAAAGAAAATGGAAGACAAAGCTATGTCTATGCAAACTGTTAAAGACTTCTTACAAGTGCAGCCACCAAGATTCAGTAGACACTGGCCTGCAAAAAATTGGTCCTTTCCTGTGCAGAGAGAGCTCAAAGGGGCAAATCCAGATTCCCTAAGGGTTCCAGATACCAGGCTCAAGATTCATACAGGTCAAAGCAATGGCACACATCCACCTCCAAATCTGGAGGAGATAAAGCGCAAACCTACAGAAAGCAATCCCAATGACTTCCCTCTGCCTACACCAAGCACTTATCTTTTGGCAGCACCCATAGGGGGAAAATTAGCACTTTTTGCTCAAAATTGGCAATTAATAACCCAGAACAAGTGGGTACTAAACGTATCACAGGGATACAGATTCCATTTCCACACTCTGCCAATGGCAAATGGTTGGCCAGATCTGCCAAAAAATCAATGGGCAGAGGCACAGAAACGGGTTACGTGCCTCATGGATATGGGGACCATTCAGACAGCACCAGAACAGGAAAAAAGACAAGGTTTTTACTCAAGACTGTTCTTGGTACCCAGAAAGGACAAGGCCTGGCGGCCAATACTGGATTTATCGATTTTGAACACGTACCTGGTCATTCCAAAATTCAAAATGCTGACTTTGCAGCAGCTTCTGCCCACGCTGGGCAAGAATGCTTGGCTGGTGACGTTAGACCTAAAAGAGGCATACCTGCATGTCCCAATAAGACAATCGTGCAGAAGATACCTCAGATTCAAGGCTGGCTTAATGCATTACCAATTCTCTGCACTGCCCTTTGGCTTATCTACTGCGCCCAGGGTCTTTACAAAGTGCCTGGCACCAGTAATTGCATTTCGCAGACAAAGAAGTATACAGATATATCCTTACTTGGACGGCTGTCTCATTCAAGCAGAGAACAAGGATACTCTTCTTCGACACCTGGCATTTGTGAAAAGGCTTCGAACATGCCTAAGGTACACAATAAACGAAAATAAATCACAACTGGTACCCTCTCAAAAGTAACATCAATGGGTGCAAGCTTGAATACAACTGTCCAGATGGCTTACCCTCACACCAGACAAATAAAGGCAACTGACTACTTACTTCAAACTGATGGCAACAAAAGCCCAGTCTTCTGCAAGACAATTTCTGCAGGCTCTGGGCTTCATGGCATCCTGCATCCTACTAATTCCATATGCAAGACTGCATATGAGGAAACTTCAATGGTACCTAAAAGGTTTATGGAGTCAACATTCACACAGTCTGGAAACAATGATTCCTCTCATTCCCTGCCTGCAACAGGAGTTTCTATGGTGGGCAAAGGCCTGTCACCAAAACATGGAACGGCCCTTCACTCTACCCCCTGCCAGCCAAACCTTAGCAGATGCATCAGATTTTGCCTGGGGGGCCCACATGGCAGGAAGATGCATTCAGGGCATATGTGCACCAAACCAAATGCATCTACATATCAACCAGAAAGAGATTGTTAGCTGTTCAAAATGCCCTAACATCCTTCAAGGACTTACTTCATCCAGGACAACTACTGATTAAAGACAGACAACACCACAGTCATGTATTATATAAAAAAGCAAGGGGGCACACACTCATATACCCCCTTTGCAGATTAGCCATGGCACTGTGGGACATAGCTTTGACCTACCAAATACATCTTCAAGCTCAATTCCTGCCAGGAAAACAAAACACTCTGGCAGACGATTTAAACAGAAACCTTATGGATCCTCATGAGTGGAAACTAAATCCACAAGTGTTCAGCATGATAACAGAGAAATGGGGGAGCCCAGACATAGATCTATTTGCCTCTCCTCAAAATTATCATTTGAAAAGATTCTGCACAAGGACTTATCACAGACAAGCATGGAAAGTGGACGCCCTATCCTTCAGTTGGAAAAACAGTGTATGCTTTTCCTCCTCTGCCTCTTCTACCCAAGGTCTTCCTAAAAGTCAGACAAGAGAAGCCAAAGATGATATTAATTGCCCCGGACTGGCCCCGCCAATCCTAAGGAACTTGTCTCAATACCCAGATTAGACCTCGCCTCAAAGGCCACAACTACTGTCCCAGCAAAACAATCAGATCCTGCACAATCAACTACAGACTCTGAACCTGGCAGCATGGCTAATCATGTATTCATACAAATGACACCTCTCAGTAAAACTGTGATGGATGTTATTTTGGAAGCCAGAAGGCCTAGTACTAGAAAATCTTATGCTGACGAATGGAAGAGATTCTGTGCTTGGAATCACGCACAAGGAACTGATGCAGCAGAACCAAATATTCCTTAGATATTACAATACTTAACTGAGATGCTTGACAAAGGCCTATCTTTCTCATCAATCAAAGTCCGTGCCTCTGCCATTTCGGCTCATTACAATACAGAGCCACCAATCTTTTCTCATCCTTTACTAAAACAGTATCTTAGAGGAGCCAAAAATTTAAGGCCTCCTAGAAGATCACCATTACCTGCATGGGGACCTCAATTATGTGTTGGAAAAGCTCACCCTGCCTCCATTTGAACCAGCTGCTACCGCTGATATAAAGTTCTCATCATGGAAGACAGCTCTGCTACTAGCAATTACTTCAGCAAGAAGAGTTTCAGAGCTACAAGCCCTCATGGCTGTAGAGCCTTTTATCATATTTTACCCAGACAGGGTGTCTGAGGACAAATCCTACTTTTATGCCTAAGCTGGTTTCCAGTGTGGCTCTTAACCAAACAATTCATCTGCCAACTTTTTATCCAAATCCGCAGAACAAAGGAGAGAGAATTCTGCATTCCTTGGACGTACACAGACAGCTAAGATTCTACTTGAGCAGGACTAAAGCTCTAAGAAAAACTGAGCAATTGCTAGTGTCATATGCTGCAGGATCAGAAGGAAATGCTATTTCAAAGCAGACAATTTCAAAGTGGATAAGCCACTGCATCCGTTTCTGTTACTTACACCATGGTAAACCTGTGCCCAAGGGCATTAGGTCTCATTCCACCAGAGCTGCAGCTACTTCAGCAGCCTTTCTCAGAGGAGTACCAACCAAAGACATTCTAGAGGCTGCTACTTAGAGTAGAGAGGCAAATGGCAATGCTTTGTAAAGGTGTGAACAGAACTCCAAGTCCAGGGCAGGCTTTGCCACTGCAGTGCTGCAGGGCCTTATAGTCACACCTAATGCTGTTTAGCTCCAGCCTCACAACCATAGCTTTGGGATTCTACCCAAATGTAATGACTGCAACAGTGAAACACGAAGAACATAGTACAGATGTTCATCGTGTTACACTGCTGCAGTCATTACACTTGGGTTATCCTGCCGTCAGGCGGTTCCCCAGTCGGCCTGAGTTCCAAAGTCTTGGTCCGGCGTCGGTTGCTGTCGCCTCTTCCCTGACGTCAGTGCGACACTGGAATATAAGATGCAGCCAACGCCATTTTCTTCAGTCTTTCTTGCCGCGCGGTTCCCGAAGCAGAAGCAGTTCGCAGTGCCGGTCGGCCGACTCCTGAGATTTTTCATTCCGAATCCAGAACCCAGGTCTTCTACAAAGCTAAGTACCCCGTTGGGGAAACTTTTTCTTGCCTCAGACCGATGTCAGTAAAAGTTAATAACTGTATTTCATGTGGGACGCAAATACCTCATAAGGATTTCCACTCCTATTGTATTCCATGCCTAGGCTCAGATCACAGCGCGTCACTGGTTGTCTGTTTTGTGCTAGGTTTAACAAGCGTACTATTAAACGTCAGTTTGATTTTGCCCGACATTATTTTGGCAGAAAATTCAATTACACCATGCCGTCGGAACTCCTGACGACAGGATTACATAAAAAGCGCAAAGACAAAGGACAGGCATCCGAGGCCCAAAACTGACTACGAGGCCTCTTCTAGGCCGGTCGCCGGTTCTCCGGTGTTCAGCGAGGCGCCTACACAGCCTCTGACTACCGGTTCCACAGACCGCATCCGACTCCCACGTGGAGCTTGCTGGGCCTTCGGATGCTGCATGTTTTCAGCCTACCGAAATTAACCCATCTGAGGGTACCGAAGTAGCTGAGCAATCCACAGCCTCAGAGGAGGGAGTCTTCAGACCTACCCAGTTAACTATTAAACCCTCTACTAAATCTAAGGCCCCCTAAAAACAAAGAAACAGATTCAGCATTCTCTAGCACAGGCTTCCATGCGTAAGAAACAAATGCTCAAAATGGCCGAAGACATAATCACCCTGATCAGTGGGTCCCATCCCCCTCCTGATAAAAGGCCTAGACAGGAGGCAGACTATGAATCTTCCGACCAGGTGTCCATTTCTTCAGATTCATCCTCAGACCTTGGATATTCCTGACCCCCTTATGAGGATTCTGATGCTGAGGAATCAGTTCCATCAGCCTCTCCGCCTGAGGACTACTCCTTTGGGGAGCACTTCCATTGGGAAGGCCAGGATTACTCAGAATCCAAGAAAAGACTCAGAGACTTCCTTTTATTGCCTCAACACAGACCCCTTGCTCTTCCGCCAGTGTTGGATATTGTGGATGATGTCTACACTGAATCCAGCTTAAACCCTGACTCCTTACCTCCAGCCCCTGCTAAGCCCGATAGATATTAGAGTGCCTGACTCTCACAAATTTCTGTATAAAAGCCCTGTTGCTGACCCTGAAACTATTTCTCGGGGACCCAAAGGGATTAAAGCCTCATCAGCAAAAAAAACAGTTCCCTCTGACAGAGATTCCAGAGTATTAGACAGTTGGGGAAAGAAAGTATATACGTCTGCAACCTTAGCAATGAGAGCCTTAAATTGCCAGTTTCACATGCTAAAATATCAGCAATTTTTGATGTCTCAGTTAAAACAAAAAAAATGCTTCCAGATTCAGATCCTCCTAATTTTAAAGAAATGCAGGATTTATTGCATGCAGCTGAACAAGTGGGAAAGCATACTTTGCAATGTGGTTTTGATTCTTTAGAGGCCTCCTGTAGAGCAGCAGTTACAGGCTCTGTCATTAGAAGGCATGCTTGGTTAAAAGAACATACGTTACCAGATCATGTTAAAGCAAAATTATTGGATGCACCTTTACAGCAGGATTATGTTGATGTCCTTCATGGATGCATCTGCAGTCATAACAAGTGGGTTGTCCTGTCGTCAGGCAGCCCTGCAGTCGGCCGGATTCCAAAGTCCGGGTCCGGCTTCGGCTGATGTCGCACTCCACCCGATGTCATCTCATAGGTTCATAGGTTCATACTAGGCTATCTGCCCGAGGGCATTTACAAGCCTAGCCCATCGTTTTGTGGCTTACGCCACCCCTTTAGTATGGGGAACTATACCCATTATTTTGCTGTGCCTCTGTCGAGCAGTGACACTGAGGTAATCCCTGGGGTATATCTGCGATCTTCCATCCATTGGTCAAGATTACTCTTGAACAAGGCCAGCGAGGTGCTCTGCCTCACATGTACCGGGATTTTGTTCCACAGCATAGGGAGTCTTTGGGTGATGAATCTATCCCTCCAGCACGTCCTATTAATAGCCGTGTCAAGGTTTAAGTCTCCGCCCTTGTGGCTCTGATGGATCTAGATTTTTGAGGTGAAGCATATTCATCAAATCTGGGTTTGACATGGCCTTGTATGTTAGGCAAAGGTCACCTCTGAGCAGCGGTGCGACTGAATAGAGCTGGAGTTCTTTCAGTCGGGCAGCATAGGACAGATTTTGAGACCCTTTATCCTTTTGGTGAGGAACTTTTGTGGCCTCTCCAGCTGCTGCAAGTGTCTGGTCAGATACATTCGAATGGGGCATTGTACTCAATCATTGGTCTGATGAGTGATGAGTAAAGGGAGACTATGACCTCCTTGATCTAGATGAGAATCCCTTCATGATAAGGTGTTCAATGTAGAAGGTCTTCCTAACTACTTTAGCTACATGGGTGTCGAATGACAGACTACTATCAACCTGGGTCCCCAGGTCCCTGATAACTTCTTCTGTGCTCAGTGGATTGCCACCTATTTGGTAGCTAGGGGTAACCTTGTTTTCCGAAGGGTATGACTATGCATTTTTGGCATTTAACTTTAGGCCGTGGCTCTGGCACCAGTTATCCGTTTCTGTGAGACCCTTCTGAAGGATATCTGTGTCAGATGTGTTTTCTACTATGGCCAGTTTGCAGTCATCTGCAAACTTTGTCAGCCATAACCCTCCTGTGTTTGCTTGTACTGAAAAGTAGATGCCAAACAAGAGTGGGCCCAGGACTGAGCCCTGTGGGACACCACTTGTGACAGGCTTTGAGTCTGACATGGCGCCAGCAGCTCTGACCCTGTGGGTTCTGTCACTCAGCCAGTTTGCAACCCATCTTGTGATGTATGGGTTGACATTTAAGCTGATGAGTTTTTCAATGATACCCAAATGGGGTATTGTATCGAAGGCCTTAGCCAGATCGAGGTAGGCTGTATGGACTGCCTTTCCCTCATCAATGGCTTTGGTGACTGTTTCAAAAGTCAACCAAGTTTAAAAGGCATGATCTGCCTTTGACAAAGCCAAACTGGGTTGGATCCAAAGTCTGCAAATTCCCTATGTCTTTATTTATGAGGTCCATTATGATCCTCTCCATGGCTTTGCAGATAAGGCTTGTCAAGCTAATGGGCCGGTAATTTCCAGGGTCGGTGGAGGCACCGCCTTTGTGAAGTGGTACCACAGTTGCAGTCGCCACTCCTGGAGTACGTATCCAGAGGTAAGACTTTGATTAAACAGCTGTCCTAGCTGTGGGTTTAATTCCTCATTGAGTTCATGGAGCACACAGCCGGGGACACCATCAGGTCCCATGGATGCTGTGTTTTTGCTTTGGAGAGCAGTTCTCACTTGGGCTGGAGATGTTTGGGGCTGCAGTCGTTTGGTATAGATATCTCTCCTTTGGGGGCGGGGAGAAGTTTGCACTGAACCTGTCAGCCAGTATGTTGGCAATGTCTGTAGGATCAGTAATCTTCACATCATTTTGAACTAGCTCTGAGCATATCTGGGAGTTTCCTCCCAGGTTTCTAACATAGCTAAAGAAGGCCTTATGATTGTCTTTTGAGTCTTTAGCTATTTTTCTCTCAAAATTTGCTTTGGATGATTTTATGAGAGCTCTTAGTTTTTACTTATAGTGATCAAGGGTGTCTTACCTTTTAAGGATTTTGCTCTATCTTGTAGTAGCTTCCTCCTTTTGTTGTAGAGTTTGTTTATGGCTGGGGTCCACCAGACTGGACGCTTGCCTTTGGTACAAAGAGTCTTTGTTTTGCTTGGGATTGCCTTATCCATGCAGTCCTGCAGGTGCTGGTAGAAGGCATTTGTAAGTGATTCAGCGGCTTGAGTACTGTTTTCCATGACTCGGGGGCCTTAAAGGAGACCACACTAGTCTTTAGAAGTGTGAAGTCAGCTTTGAGAAGTTCTTTACTGTGGTCTTTTTATTTCAGGTGGGGGTGGGATGAGGACCTCCAGCGAGATTAGTTTGTGGTCTGATCTCACCAGTGAGGGGTACACCTCCGGTGTTGAACATTGTGCTCCCATGTTCGTGATGATGAGATCAAGTATGTTATCTCCTCTTGTGGGGATGGTGACTAGTTGTTCCATGGCATTTGAGTTTATGAATTCCAGGAACTTTTGGGCTAGGGTGTTTGGGCTTGAGTAGTGTTCCCAGTCTATATTAGGGTAATTGAAGTCACCTAGTATGATGGTGTTTGGTGATACATTTATCCCTCTAGTGTTTTCAGGAAGGCCATGTGAGGTTCCTGAGTTTGTGAGGGTGACCTGTAACATGCTACAATTTGCAGAGCAGTCTTGCCTATGGTTAATTGCACCTGGATGGTCTCAGATGCATCGTGCGTTGCCACCAGTCTTGAGGTGTGGGTGTCCTTGATGAATATGGATACCCCTCCTTTCTTGGTATTGTCCAGATTTTGGGGCCGGAGCATGATATGAGGTAAAACCTGATAGCTGGGGTGCTCTCAGGAGCCTTGAACCAGGTTTCTGTCACAGCACAGACATCGATGTTCTCCATACTGAGAAGGGCCTCAGTGCGTGCATTTTGAGATTTAGACTTCTGGCATTGAGCAGCATTACCCTTAGTTTTTCCTTTTTGTGTTCTAGGGTGGTAGGTTTAGAATTTGAGCCTTGCCTAAAAAGGCACTATGGGGTGGCAAGAGCCTTTGCCAATATCCGAATCCCAGGGTGACAGGTGCAAGCCGTCCCTTGCGAGAAACAGCGTGGCTTGTCCAGCATGTCATCCCAGGCAGACAGACACTGGATCCCCTTTGAATGACACCAGTGTTTAAGCCAATTGTTAAAGCTGATCATCTTATCTCTGTATTGTGGCATCATTCTTGGTGAAGGTAGGATACTGCTCAAGGTCAGGGTCATACCTGTCTGGGCTACATAATCAGAGAGCTCCTCAATGTCTCTTTTCATGTAGTCCAAGGAGGTGCCTCAGGTCGTTTACACCAGCGTGGACAATGACTGAATCATATTTGTACCTGCTGTTGAGAGACCTGAGTGCTTGCGTTATGTGGCGGATTCTAGCCCGACAGGCAGCTTACTGTGACCTTCTCCTTACTCAGTCTGGTGAGCGGGACGTCAGTGTGTCTGACTATGGAGTCACCAATGACTAGTGTGTCTGGCATTGTGTTTGGCCTTAAGGGCTGTGACTGTTTGACACTCTGACTGTGAGGTCTATGTGTTGCAGGTGTTGTGTTCTGAGGTGGTGGTTGTTTGGGTGTCTGCTTTGGTGGCCTCTGCTGTTTTGGTAGATTTTTGATCAGAGCCTCCAGTATGTCTTTGTGTGTTTATGTGTATGATTTGAGGTTGTAATGGTAATATGTGAGACTGGGTCTATAGTGTGTGGTAACCTTCTCCTCCTGACTGGTCTTGCCAGTCCTATGTTGAGAGAGCTCAGCCTCCAGTTTGGCCGTATAGTTGCATCTCTCGCATGTATTTGTGTTTTGTGGGAGGAGGAGAGGGTTGTCTGTGTACATGAGGCAATTGTAACATTGCCTCAATATTCCCAGGTTCACCAGCTGAGCAGGAGAGGACACTAGCAACTGATCCCTCGACATGCTAGAAGGAATAGACAAAAAACTTTAAAAAGATTCGGGACGTGGGTGACCGAGAAATGGGGGTTGCCTTTTGGGGTACTATCTATGACAAGAGTGCCGTATCAAGGTAATAAGTACTGTAGGAGCAAGTGCTACGTTTAACAGATAGAGAATAGTCTACTTGGAGTCAAGTAGAGATGATCTTTTAATTATAGGATACGCTGATTAGATCAGTAGTATAGTTCGAGGAAGGTAGTTTTAAGGGAAAATTTGAAGAGTGGACTTTAGGTAGCCCGAATAGTTTAAACCTGCTTAACCGCTGCCCTAGTGTGCAACAGTAGCAACTCCGTGCTAAATCGGGCTAAATCGCTAAAGCGTGCTTTATAGCAGGGGCTGGAAAAGACAGGAAATGACCCAAATTGGCCAACAAACCACAAGTCACTGCCCTAAACCACTCCTCTGAGGACAAATGAAGGAGTTATGGAAATGACCCTAGTGGCCAATTATACTACAGTTTCAAGTCAGTAACCACCTCTCTGGGGGGCAGGGAAGCTGCTCAATGTTAGTCACTGCCACTGATGAACACAGAGACCCTCCTTCAGCCCAAGCAAAAATGGCCTCACAGAAACTTTCAAACAGTTCAGGAACAGCAAGCCTGTAACTGAACTTTTTTAACTCTCAGAAAAGTGGGAAAAAAGCAAGATTTTTTTTTTTGTTTTTGTTTTTTACAGAGATAGCAGAGGTTTACAAGTAATATCAAGTTATAACAGTGCAGTAAATGACCCCACACAAGAGTGCTAGGTCAAGGACAGAAAATATGCAAGTTTTAAGAAAAAAACGATTTAAAATTAAGTGCAAACAGGAAATTCAGCAAACAGCTTTTGGTTGTGCTCTAAATACAGCTACTAATACAGAAATCAAGTTTAACAAGCCAGAAAATGCTCAAGCTAGGCAGCTATGCAGAAAAACTTAGCAAATAAACAGAGAAAAAATACTTAAAATCTCAAAAGTGGCTCCCTTCTTCTCTCAGCTTTTCCTCTTGAGGGTGCTTCACCAACAGCCAACAAGCCTGAAAAGACGCTCAAACCACGAGGCAACTAGGTTTTAAGAGAGGAAGATGAAGGAGTTATGGAAATGACCCCTAGTGGCCAATAAAACTACAGTTTCAAGTCAGTAACCACCTCCGGGGCAGGGAAGCTGCTCAATGTTAGTCACGGCCACGGATAAACGCAGAGACCCTCCTTCAGCCCAAGCAAAATGGCCTCACAGAAACTTTCAAACAGTTCAGGAACAGCAAGCCTGTAACTGAACTTTTTAACTCTCAGAAAAGTGGGAAAAAAGCAAGATTTTTTTTGTTTTTGTTTTACAGAGATAGCAGAGGTTCACAAGTAATATCAAGTTATAACAGTGCAGTAAATGACCCCACACAAGAGTGCTAGGTCAAGGACAGAAAATATGCAAGTTTTAAGAAAAACGATTTAAAATTAAGTGCAAACAGGAAATTCAGCAAACAGCTTTTGGTTGTGCTCTAAATACAGCTACTAATACAGAAATCAAGTTTAACAAGCCAGAAAATGCTCAAGCTAGGCAGCTATGCAGAAAAACTTAGCAAATAAACAGAGAAAAATACTTAAAATCTCAAAAGTGGCTCCCTTCTTCTCTCAGCGTTTTTCCTCTTGGAGGGTGCTTCACCAACAGCCAACAAGCCTGAAAAGATGCTCAAACCACGAGGCAACTAGGTTTTAAGAGAGGAAGATGAAGGAGTTATGGAAATGACCCCTAGTGGCCAATAAAACTACAGTTTCAAGTCAGTAACCACCTCTCCGGGGGGCAGGGAAGCTGCTCAATGTTAGTCACTGCCACTGATAAACACAGAGACCCTCCTTCAGCCCAAGCAAAAATGGCCTCACAGAAACTTTCAAACAGTTCAGGAACAGCAAGCCTGTAACTGAACTTTTTTAACTCTCAGAAAAGTGGGAAAAAAGCAAGATTTTTTTTTTTTTTTTTTTTTTTTTTTTTTTTTTGTTGGTCTTCGGGTATAAAAGCATCAGCCGACGCCATTTTCCTCAGTCTTTCTTGCTGCGTGGCGCCCGAAGCAGAAGCTGTTCGCAAGTGCCGGTCGGTCGGATCCAGAGATTACTTCTACCGAATACTACTTCGAAGACTTCTAAAGCTAAGTACCCCGTTGGGGACTCTTTCTTGCCTCAGCCGATGTCAGAAAAAGTTAACAATTGTTTAACCTGTGGGAAACAAATACCTCATAAAGATTTCCACTCTTACTGTCTGCCTTGTTTAGGCCCAGCCCACGACGTAGCAGCCTGTTCGACCTGTGCCTCCTTCAACCGGCCGAACGCTTAGGCGTCGGTCGGAGTTTGCAGAACAGTTTTTCGGTTCTGATTTTGCGTACATTATGCCGTCGGATCCTCCGACTACCCAATCTTCCAAAAAACGCAAAGATAAAGACCGACACTCGCGGTCCGCGGTTTCGGCCGAAACCACGGTAAAGCAAACCACGAGTGTCTCGGTTTCGCGAAACCGAGAAAACTGATCAAAGTACAGCTGAACCTATTCTTACAACTGAGGCCCCTGCTACAACTCTTGAATCGACCTCAGAAATTTTACCCACTACGGTGGTTGACTTATCAGACACCATCCCCTTGGATGTCTCTACCCCAGCACGTGGTGCTGCTAGGCCTCCAGCAGCCATGTCCATTAAGGCCTTCGCCAGGGCTAAAGCAGCCAAGACTTCTAAATCAGTGCCTGTTAAACCCCCCACATCCAGGCCCTCTTCTAGTTCTCAAATGCTTTCTTTGGCAGAAGATTTAATTTCTTTAATTAGAGGATCTCAATCTCACCCAGACAGGGCCTCTCAGCCCCCAGAGAAGAGACCTAGGGCAGAGCCCCCTGAGCCAGTGTCTTCTGATGATTCTGCTGATGAATCAGACATTACAGACCAGCCAGAGGCTCCCTTCTCCAATTTTGAAGATTCTGATGCTGAAGAATCCATTCCAGCTGCTTCCCCACCAGAAGAATTCTCCTTTGGGAAACCTTGCATGCCATGCGAGAACAGTTCCAATGGCAGCAACAGGATTTTTCAGACTCCAGAAAAGACTTAGGACCTTTCTGCACCTCCCACAGCACAGGCCCTTAGCTATACCTCCTGTTCTCTCTGTGGTGGATGATGCTTTCAATGATGTTTGCTCCGCTCCAGATTCTTTACCCCAGCCCCTGCCAAACCAGACAGATTTTACAGGGTACCAGATACTCATCACCACCTTTACAAGGCCCCACTTGCAGACCCAGAAACTATATCCCAGGGTCCCAAGGCAGTAGCCGTGACCACAGCTAAAAACCCTATTCCTTCTGAAAGGGAAGCAAGGTCATTAGACAGATGGGGTAAAAGGTCTACACTTCAGCTACTCTCTCAGCTAGAGCTTTAAACTGTCAGTTTCACATCATACAATACCAAGAGTTTATGCTTGATCAGTTAACTACAAAACTAACCACTGATGAATCTCTTGATAAGAAATATGTATTAGAAATGGTAAATAACATACAACAGGTTAGCAACCATTCCTTAAAATGTGGCTATGATGCACTGGAGGCTTCATTTAGATCAGCCATGACAGGCACAGTGATAAGAAGGCATGCATGGCTAAAGGAACAAGCTTTACCGGATCATGTTAAAGCTAAGTTGCTAGATGCTCCTATGGACAAGACAAGTTTGTTTGGTACACCTGCCCAGCAGGTTATGAAGAAAATGGAAGAAAAGGCAAAATCTGTTCAAACTGTTAAAGATTTCTTGCAGGTTCAACCCCAAGGTTTAGCAGGAACTGGCCTGCCAAAAATTGGTCCTTTCCTGACTCCACAAAATTTCAAAGGGGCAGGAATAGACGTTCCAGAGGCAGAAACCAATCCAGAGGAGGTGCCTACAGAGGGCGACAGTGGCAAGGTAACAACAGAGGCACAGACGCAGCCACTGCCACTACATCAGCACAACCACAGTGACTTAATCCTAACTCCGCCTACCAGGGAACAAATAGCAGCTCCTCTAGGCGGAAAGTTAACCTTATTTTCAAAGAACTGGCACTACATAACAAAAGACAAGTGGATTTTACAAACCATAGATCAAGGTTACCGGTTTCACTTCCACACTTTACCAGTCAAAAGAGGAATGCCAAATCTACCTCCAAATCAAAAAACAGAGGCTCTACGCCAGATAATGGAGTTAGCAAACATGAGAGCTGTGGAAAGAGTGCCAACAGCAGAACAAGGAAAGGGGTTCTATTCCAGACTATTCCTAGGTCCAAGAAAGGAAAAAAGTTGGAGACTAATTCTCGACCTGTCCACCTTAAATACATACATCATTGTCCCAAAATTCAAAATGCTGACCCTACAGCAACTTCTTCCCATGCTGGGCAAGGAGTCTTGGCTGGTAACTCTAGATCTCAAGGAGGCATACCTGCACGTCCCCATTCGACCAATCTGCAGAAGATACCTCAGATTTCTTGCAGGATCAGAGCACTATCAATTCTCAGCATTGCCCTTTGGCTTATCTACTGCGCCCAGAGTATTCACAAAATGCCTGGCATCAGTAATCGCCCATTGCAGACTACAGGGAATTCAGATTTACCCATACCTGGACGACTGCCTACTACAAGGGACAACAAAAGCAAGCTGACAACAGATTTACAAAGGGTCATTTACTTGCTACAAGGACTGGGATACACAGTCAATTTACAAAAGTCAAGGCTGATACCATCCCAAACAAGGACATTCTTGGGCGCGGAATTGGACACAGTACAACAAATGGCATTCCTGACTACAGAAAAACAAAAAGAACTTCCTCTTTATTTCTTGGCACTAACAAAACTGAACAAGTTAACAGCAAGAAAATTTCTGCAGGCCTTGGGATTCATGGCATCATGCATAATCTTGGTCCCATTTGCCAGACTACATATGAGGAAACTACAGTGGTACCTAAAGAATTTATGGTCCCAACACAGGCACAGTCTAGAAACAGAAATCCCACTAATTCCATGCTTAAAACAGGAGTTCCTATGGTGGGCTCAGGCATGCCAGTCAAACCCAGGCCTACCCTTTCGCAGATGTCAACCAAGCCAGACCATCACAGCAGACGCTTCAGACCTAGGATGGGGGGCCCACATGCTGGACAAATGCGTGCAAGGATTGTGGACACAGGATCAACTTCACCTGCACATCAATCTAAAAGAAATGCTGGCAGTAAAACTGGCAATCCAAAAGTTCAAACCATTCCTCAAAGAGGGCCAGTTGATGATAAAGACAGACAACACCACAGTCATGTGGTACATCAACAAACAGGGAGGCACTCATTCATACCCCCTATGCAGAATGACCTTGGAGCTGTGGACCCTGGCACTCAGCTACAACATTCAGTTACAGGCAATGTTTGTACCGGGGAAAGACAATACTCTAGCAGACATATTAAGCAGAACCACTTCGGATGCCCACGAATGGAAGCTGCACCCGGACATCTTCAAGACCATCTCAAAGAAATGGGGAATGCCACAGATAGACCTATTCGCATCACCTCTCAATCACCAGCTCAAAAAATTCTGCACAAGGACATTCCACCCACTAGCATGGAAAGTGGACTCACTCTCCTTCAACTGGAAAGGCCTAACAGCATATGCATTCCCACCTCTTCCTTTGATACACAAGGTACTACTAAAATCAAGGAAGAACGACCAAGGATAATCCTGATAGCCCCAAACTGGCCAAGACAACACTGGTACCCACTACTGAAGAGCATGTCTCGAACAATATGTGGCCAATACCCTGATGCCTTTGATGTTAACTCAGAACAACTACAGCATCATACATCCAAACCTAAAACGCTGCAACTGACTGCATGGAACATCACATAGCAGCAGCTAATCCAGAACTTTCCCAAAGAGTTAAAGACATTATTCTTGAAGCACGCAGACCTTCAACAAGAAGGAACTATGCTGGAAAATGGAAAAGGTTTGTCATTTGGAGCACCGAAGAGGAAAAGATGTGTCAAACATAGATATGCCTAACATTCTGGAGTATCTGGCGAACTTCTTCATTCAGGCCTGTCCTACTCCTCCATCAAGATACATGCATCAGCTATTTCAGCAGAATACAGCTTTGATCCACCTGTTTTTTCGCACCCTTTGCTCAGGCAGTTCCTCAGAGGAATCAAGAATGTAAAACCTCCAAGGAAACCACCATTACCAGCCTGGGATTTAAACTTTGTGCTAGAAAAGTTGACACTATCACCTTTGAACCAGCAGCAACAGCAGACCTACAACACCTGTCATGGAAAACTGCTTTCCTACTGGCAATTACTTCAGCAAGGAGGGTTTCAGAACTACAGGCCTTAATGGCAGTGCAACCCTTCCTAATCTTCCACCAAGATAGAGTGTCCATGAGAACTAATCCTACATTTATGCCCAAGGTGGTATCCAGAGTATCTTTAAACCAGGCAATCCACCTACCTACCTTCTTTCCCAACCCACAAAACAGAGGGAAAGAATACTGCATACCTTGATGTACATAGACAGCTACGCTACTACTTGGACAGAACAAAAATAGCAGAAAGACTGACCAACTTTTTGTAGCCTATGCAACAGGAAGGGAAGGAAAAGCTATTTCCAAACAGACAGTCTCCAAATGGATAGGAAATTGCATACGATACTGTTACTCCTTCCATGGAAAACCAATTCCACAGAACATAAGACCTCATTCTACAAGGGCAACAGCCACTACCACAGCCTTCTTACGAGGAGTGGCAACCAGAGACATTATTGAGGCGGCTACTTGGACCTCCGTGCATACATTTGCCAAGCATTATAATTTGCCTCTATATTCCAGATCCCGAGCAGGGTTTGCCACTGCTGTACTGCAAGGGATCCTAAACACACCATAATCTACTTTTATCCTCCTCCCTAGTTGGCTATGGTATTCTACCCACTTGTTATGACTGCAGATGCATCCATGAAGGACATAGTACAGTTTTGTACCTACCATAAATGTAGATGTCCGAACTGGATAGCATCTGCAGTCAGGATTACCCTCCCTCCTTCCCCTCTGTGGTACTCCTAGGGTGTTTACCCTCCTAATAGCTAGCTGTTGGGGAGTCTTTATGGTGTATTTGTTTGTATATATGTACATATATGCTTATTGTTGTGTTTACCTCTATCTATTTGGAAACATTGGCATCTATCCAAATTTTAGCCTGCAAGAGGGCTACTGGCATCTGGGGCAAGAAACACTGAGGAAATGGCGTCGGCTGATGCTTTTATACCCGAAGACCAACAGAGATGACGTCGGGTGGAGTGCGACATCAGCCGAAGCCGGACCCGGACTTTGGAATCCGGCCGACTGCAGGGCTGCCTGACGACAGGACAACCCACTTGTTATGACTGCAGATGCTATCCAGTTCGGACATCTATATTTATGGTAGGTACAAAACTGTACTTTTGGAGTTAAGGCAGAAGAGGTATTAAAGAAAATGGAGGATAAGGCAAAATCTATGCAAACGGTAAAGGATTTCTTACAGGTTCAGCCACCAAGATTTAGCAGAAATTGGCCAACAAAGAATTGGTCCTTTCCGGCTACAGACAGACCTCAAAGAGGCAGATACAGACGTCCGAGAGGTAGAGGTCAACCACAAGGTCCTTACAGGCCTCGACAATGGGGTGCACTGGGCCAGAAAGAAGGAGAATACAGGCCCAAACCATATAAAAAGCAGCCTCCATGACTTCCCATTACAGCTGCCAGTCAACTCTCTCTTGGCAGCTCCCTTGGGAGGAAATATCACAGTTGGCATTGGATCAGCAAAGACAAATGGGTTCTCAACAGTGTATCTCAAGGTTACAGGTTCCACTTTCACACTCTGCCAAGGTTAAAAGGAATGCCAAATCTGCCACCAAATCAATGGGCAGAGGCTCAAAAACAAATTACAGTACTCATGGAAATGAGAGCTATTCAAGAGGTACCACCACCAGAGCAAGGACAATGATTTTATTCAAGACTCTTTCTGGTTCCCAGAAAGGACAAAGCCTGGAGGCTCATTCTGGATCTTTCTTCTCTAAACATACCTGGAAGTTTCGAAATTCAAAATGTTAACACTACAGCAGCTTCTTCCCATGCTGGGCAAGAAAGCTTGGCTCGTGACTTTGGACCTCAAGGAGGCATACCTGCACTGCCGTTTGGCTTATCTACTGCGCCCAGGTTCTTTACAAAGTGCCTGGCACCAGTAATTGCATTTTACAGACAGAAAATAATTCAAATTTATCCGTACCTGGACGACTGCCTGATTCAAGCAGAGAGCAAGGACAATCTTCTAGAGCATCTGGCGTTTGTAAACAGTTAAGTTGCCTGGGGTACACAGTAAACAAAAAGAAATCAAAACTAGTGCCCTCACAAGAGATAATATTCCTACATGCCAGCTTCAACACAACGGCCCAGATGGCTTATCTCACGCCAGACAAGCAAGGACAACTGACACAATACTTTCAATTGATGGCAACAAAAACCCATCTCCCTGTAAGAAAAATTCTGCAGGCCTTGGGTTGCATGGCATCCTGCATACTACTAATTCCATATGCCAGACTGCATATGAGGAAACTACAATGGTACCTGAAGAATGTATGGTCTCAACACTGTCAAAGTTTGGAAACAGTTATACCACTAATTCCTTGCCTTCAACAGGAGTTTCGATGGTGGGCTCAAGCTTGTCACCTCAACAAGTGACAGCCTTTTACTCAACCCACAGCCAGGCAAACACTGACAACAGATGCACTGGATTACGCCTGGGGAGCACACATTGCAGGAAAATGTATTTGGGGCAAGTGGCCCACAGAACAAAGGCATCTTCACATCAATCAAAAAGAGATGTTAGCTGTACAAAATACCCTTATAGCTTTCAAGGACATGCTGCATCTAGGACAACTATTACTAAAAACAGACAACACCACAGTAATGTGGTGCATAAACAAGCAAGGGGACAGTCACTCCTACCCCCTCTGCAGACAAGCCATGACCTTGTGGAACACAGCTCTAAACTATCAAGTTAATCTTCAAGCACAATTCCTACCAGGAAAGAAAAACACACTGGCAGACAACTTAAGCAGAAACATCATGGATCCCCACGAATGGGAATTGAATCCACAAATATTCAGAATGATAACACAAAAATGGTGGAGCCTGGACATAGATCAGTTTGCATCCCCAATGAACTGCTA
>NC_056744.1:719487521-719530021 GCF_019279795.1 Protopterus annectens
CAGAAGGCCCTTATTCTCCATATGAGGACTCTGATGCAGAAGATTCCATTCCTTCTGCCTCTCCTCCTGAGGAATTTTCTTTTGGGGAAACCTTGCATGCTATGAGAGAACAATTTCAATGGCAGGGCCAGGATTTTTCAGATTCAAGGAAACTGCTTAGGACCTTTTTACATTTACCACAGCATAGGTTTTTAGCCATTCCTCCAGTACTAACAGTTGTAGATGATGCATTTAATGATGCTTGTACTGCCCCTGACTCTCTTCCCCCGGCCCCTGCTAAGCCCGACAGATACTACAGGGTCCCGTACACACACTTTCACTTGTATAAGGCTCCTATTGCAGATCCTGAAACTATTTCACAGGGCCCCAAAGCTGTAGCAGCTGCCTCTGCCAAAAACCCCCTCCCCTCTGAAAGAGAATCTAGAGCATTAGAGAGATTGGGTAAAAAAGTTTATACTTCTGCTACGCTTTCGGCTAGGGCCTTAAACTGTCAATTCCACATGATTCAGTATCAGGAATTTTTGTTAGATCAGCTAAATAAAAAACTGTCTTCTCCTGAACCTATAGACTGTAAGTCCCTTCAGGATTTGGTACATAACACTCAGCAGGTCAGTAACCATTCCTTAAAATGCGGCTATGATGCACTGGAGGCTTCCTTTAGATCAGCCATGACTGGCACAGTGATCAGAAGGCATGCATGGTTAAAAGAGCAATCATTACCAGACCATGTGAAGTCCAAGCTCCTGGATGCTCCCATGGATAAACAAAGTTTGTTTGGCTCCCCTGCACAGCAAGTGTTAAAGAAGGTGGAAGAAAAAGCAAAATCTGTCCAAACAGTCAAGGATTTCTTAGAGGTCCAGCCTCCGAGGTTTAGTAGAAATTGGCCCTCGAAGAATTGGTCCTTTCCAGACACCTCCAGAACACAGAGAGGCAGAAATAGGCGCTCAAGAGGAAGAGGTCAATCCAGAGGTGCCTACAGGGGACGTCAGTGGCAGCCTAACAACCAAAGTAGTACTGCCACAGATCCAGCTACTACCACTACCACAGGACAGTCACAATGACTTGCCTCTGATACCGCCTACCAGGGAACAACTGGAAGCACCCTTAGGCGGAAAGCTAGCCTTATTTTCAGTAAACTGGCATTGCATTACAGGAGACAAATGGACAAAGGCTACAGGTTCCACTTCCATACTCTACCAAGAAAGAGAGGAATGCCAAACCTACCACCAAACCAAAAAGCAAACGCTCTAGGACAAATCAACCACTTACTAAGGATGAGAGCTATAGAAAAAGTGCCGTCTATGGAACAAGGACAAGGATTTTACTCCAGACTTTTCCTGGTACCAAGAAAAGAAAACCAATGGAGGCCTATTCTCGACCTGTCCGCTCTGAACACATATCTCATTGTTCCAAAATTCAAAATGCTGACCCTACAGCAACTTCTTCCCATGCTGGGCAAGGAGTCTTGGCTAGTGACTCTAGATCTCAAGGAGGCATACCTGCACGTCCCTATACGACCAGATTGCAGAAGATACCTCAGATTTCTTGCAGGATCAGAGCATTATCAATTCTCAGCATTGCCCTTTGGCTTGTCTACTGCGCCCAGAGTATTCACGAAATGCCTGGCATCAGTAATTGCTCATTGCAGGCTTCAGGGAATTCAAATTTATCCATACCTGGACGACCGCTTGATACAAGCGGACAACAAGATCAAGTTAACAAAAGATTTGGAAAAGGTTATTCACCTACTGCAAGCCCTGGGATACACAGTCAACATAAAAAAGTCAAGGCTGGTACCATCCCAAAGGATAACATTCGTGGGTGCAGAACTGGACACATCAAATCAAATGGCATTTCTCACAGCAGAAAAGCAAAAGCAACTACCACTTCATGGCATTAACAACGCAGAACCAGCTTATAGCAAGAAAAGTCCTGCAAGCCCTGGGTTACATGGCATCCTGCATAATATTGATTCCACATGCCAGACTACATATGAGGAAGTTGCAATGGTATCTAAGGAATTTATGGTCTCAGCACAAGCACAGCCTAGAAACCCAAATTCCAATAATTCCATGCCTGAAGCAAGAATTTATGTGGTGGGCTCAGGCCTGTCAGTTGAACAGAGGGCTGCCTTTCCACAAGCCTCACCCAAGCCAGACTATCACCACGGACGCCTCAGACTTCGGATGGGGGGCACACATGGTGGACAAGTGTATTCAAGGCCTATGGACACAAGACCAGCTGAATCTACACATAAATCAAAAGGAGATGCTGGCAGTGAAGCAGGCAATTCAGACCGTTTCTTCAACAAGGTCATTTGCTGATAAGGACGGACAACACCACAGTCATGTGGTATATCAACAAACAGGGAGGCACACACTCATATCCTCTATGCCGGATGGCAGTGGACCTGTGGAATGTGGCCCTGAACCTCAACATTCAGCTCCAGGCCATATTTGTGCCAGGAAAAGAAAATATACTAGCAGACACCTTAAGCAGAACTACCACGGATGCCCACGAATGGATGCTGCATCCAAACATCTTCAAATCTATAACACAGAAATGGGGGCTACCAGAAATAGACCTGTTCGCATCCCCACACAACCACCAATTGAGGAAATTCTGCACAAGGACATACCACCCTCTTGCTTGGAAGGTGGACTCTCTATCCTTCAGTTGGGAAAACCTGACAGCATATGCATTCCCACCTCTTCCTTTGATGCACAAAGTGTTACTGAAGATCAAAGAAGATCACCCAAGGATCATCCTGATAGCTCCAGACTGGCCGAGGCAGCATTGGTACCCGCTACTGAGGAGTATGTCTCGGGCACACGCATGGCCTCTGCCTCTGGTTCCTTTACTGCTAACATAGAACAGCTTCAAGATCCGACATCCAAACTTGAAAACTCTGCAGCTAGCTGCTTGGAATATTACATAAAACAAAATAACCCAGTTTTATCTCAGAGGGTTAAAGACATTATCCTGGAGGCTCGCAGACCCTCCTCAATGAAAACTTATTCAGCCAAATGGAAAAGATACCTCATTTGGAGTACAGCAAAAGGAGAAGATGTATCATTAGCAAACATAGCTAACATCATGGAATATTTAGCAGAACTTTTCCACACTGGCCTGTCTTACTCCTCCATTAAGATTCATGCATCAGCAATTTCAGCAGAATACAACATGGATCCTCCAGTCTTCTCTCATCCTCTACTCAGGCAGTTTCTGAGAGGAATTAAAAATGTAAAGCCTCCAAGGAAGCCACCTTTGCCTACATGGGATCTTAACTTTGTGCTGGAGAAGTTAACACTCCCCCCTTTTGAACCAGCAGCAACAGCAGAATTACGGTTCTTATCTTGGAAAACTGCTTTCCTGCTTGCAATCACTTCAGCAAGAAGGGTTTCTGAATTACAGGCTTTAATGGCAGTACAGCCCTTCCTTATCTTCCATCAGGATAAAGTGTCCTTGAGAACTAATCCTACTTTTATGCCAAAGGTGGTCTCCAGGGTATCATTGAACCAAGCAATCCACCTACCAACATTCTTCCCCAACCCACAGAACAGGGGGGAAAGACTACTACATACCTTGGATGTGCACAGGCAATTGCGCTACTATCTGGACAGAACCAAGAACAATAGAAAGACTGACCAGCTTCTGGTAGCATATGCAACAGGAATGGAAGGAAAAGTAATTTCAAAACAGACAATCTCAAAATGGATAGGAAATTGCATTAGATTTTGTTACTCCTTTCATGGAAAGACAACTCCAGAAAACATCAGACCTCACTCCACAAGGGCTACAGCCACTACTACAGCTTTCTTACGAGGAGTGGCTGCCAAAGACATTTTAGAGGCTGCTACTTGGAGCTCCGTGCATACATTTGCCAAGCATTATAATCTACCTTTATATTCCAGATCCCGTGCAGGTTTTGCAACTGCTGTTTTGCAAGGGATCTTAACTACACCGTAATCATATTAGTGCCTCCTCCCCCAGTTTGGCTATGGTATTCTACCCATTTGTTAGGACTGCAGATGCATCCTTGAAGGACATAGTACAGTTTTGTACCTACTATAAATGTAGATGTCCGAGAGGTATGCATCTGCAGTCAGGATTACCCACCCTCCTTCCCCTCTGTGGTACTCCTAGGGTCATTGCCCATCTTAAGCTAGCTGGGGGAATCTATTATGGTGTATTTGTTTGTATATATGTATATACTTGTTTATTTTTGTTGCTCTCTACTGTTTGGAATCATTTGCATTTATCCAAATTTAGCCTTCCTAGAGGGCACCTGGCATCTGGGGCAAGAAACACTGAGGAAAATGGCGTTGGCTGATGCCTTTATACCCAATTGACAGCAGCTGTGACGTCGGGTGAAGTGCGACATCAGCCGAGGCCAGACCCAGACTTTGGAATCCGGCCGACCGAAGGGCTGCCTGAGGCAGGACAACCCATTTGTTAGGACTGCAGATGCATACCTCTCGGACATCTACATTTATGGTAGGTACAAAACTGTACTTTTCAGCTACATGTTTTGTCCTTCTACTTGCATGATCTTTCCTGAACTTTTTGAACAGGTTCTGGCTTATACTTCTATTAAAGTACATAGTTTTGCAGTCTTTGCTTGCCGAGCTGAGCACACTTCCAATTCAGTGTCTTCCACTTCTCCTTTTGAACTTTTTTTAAAAGGTGCTTTGCATGTTGGAGATCTGAGGGGACCCATTCCTCTTCTTTTTGACTTTTTGTGATCAAGTAGCTCAGACTTGGCTCTATTTGAACCAGCCAGTTTTGCTTCTTCCAATTTCATGTCCTGATAGACCTTTCTCCAGGGTGGCATAATTTCTTTTAGGACGATCGCAGAACTACAGGCCTTTATGTAGTACTCCATCCAGCCTTCCACATAGGGTGGCACAGAGGACCAAGCATTCACTTGCACCTAATGTGGTTTTGTACGTCTCCTTGAATCAGTCCATCCATCTTCCTCCTTTCATCTTATTTCAGAGAGTAAGGCAGGAGATGATTCTGCAGCTTGAATGATGTTTTTCGTATTTCACTGTTGCAGTCATCACATTTGGGTCATTTCTGCCAGGGTTGCCTTTGGCCGGCCTGAATACCAGAGGTTTAGTATTTCGGCGCCGGTTGCTGTCACTTTAGGACTGAAGTCGGTTCGTCAGTAGTATAAAGTTAGGCAGCTGACGCCATTACATCAGTCTTTCTTGCCGTGGAGCTCAAAGCAGAAGCAGTTCAAATTGATAGTTTGTTTGCCCATACCTTACTTAGATAGAAGGAAGTTTCTCTGCTCACTGTGAGAGAGGGAGCTTTGAGCAGCCTATCTGTCCCTGGAGGAGTGGTTTCAGTCCAGAAATTAGTAGTTTATTGGCCATTTTGTGCCGATTTCTATCTCTTTCATTTCCCTGCTATAAAACACACATTTGCAAGGTTTTGCGAGCTGGGCAGCGCCTGTTCGCTAGGGTATAACTATTCCCAGCTCCACAAAGTCTACTCTTCAATTTTTCCCTTGGAACTAGACAAACTTTCAACTTAAACACTCAAATCTTTCACTTCTCATCTCGGCACTTGACCAAAACTCATAGCAAGCACTAGTAAACCTTCGCACTAGACCCCCCCCCCCCCCATACTGTAGAGAAGGGCAAGGCTCTCTATTCGACCTTACCAGCCAATCAGTAAAATAGTTCACTGTACCTATCCAGGCATGTCCAAAGGGCAGTTTCAGGTGTACACTCCAGTCCAGCTGGTGAATCTGGGCATTTTGAGGCAATGTTACAATTGCCTCATGTACACAGACAACCCTCTCCTCCTTCCACCAAACACTAATACATGCGAGAGATGCAATTATACAGCCAGACTGGAGGATAAGCTCTCTCAACCCAAGACTGGACCAGGCAGTCAAGAGGAGAAGGGGATTACTTGCATCACACCACCAGTCTCGCATAGACCTATGAAACCAGCACTGGCAAAAAACACACATAAATACACAAAAATATACTCAGAGGCTCTAAATAAAATTCTGCAAAAGCAAAAGAGACCTCCAAAGCAGACATCCAAGCAACCTCCACCCCCCCCCCCCCAACGCAAACCATGAAACATATACTTCACAAAACCAATGTGCCACACAATCACAGCCCTTAAGGCAAATAACATACCTAGCACACTAGTAATAGGTGACGCTGTAGTCAGGCACACTGACGTCCCACTCACTAGGCTGAACAAGGAGAAGGTTACTGTTAGCTGCCTGTCTGGTGCCTGGATCCGTCACATAACACAAGCACTCTAGTCACTCCAGAGCAAGTACAAATATGACTCTGTCATTGTCCATGTTGGTATGAATGACCTGAGCCATACCTCCCTGGACTACATGAAAAGAGACATGGAGGAGCTCTCTGATCACGTAGCCCAAGCCGTTATGACCCTGACCCTGAGTAGCATCCTGCCCTCACCAAGAATGATACCATGGTGTAGAGAAAAAATTATCAATTTCAACAATTGGCTAAGCTTCTGGTGTCATTCAAAGGGGATCCAGTGTCTGTCAGACTGGGATGACATGCTTGACAAGCCACGCTTCTAGAGACGGCTTGCACCTGTCACCCTTAGGCTTTCGAATACTGGCCAAGGCTCTTGCCATCCCCATTGTGCCTTTTTTAGGCAAGGCTCAAAAGACAAACCCACCGCCGCAAATAGCACAAGTAATAAAAAAACTGAGGGTAATGCTACTCACTGCCAAAAGTCTATAAACCTCAAAATGCACGCACTCGAGGCACTCCTCAGTATGGAGAAAATTGATATACGTGTAGCAACAGAAACCTGGTTTAAGGCTCCAGAGAGCACCCCCAGCACTACCAGGCCACAACTCATACCATACATTTCGGCAACAAAACCCAGGTCGAAATACAAAAGGCGGGGGAGTATCTATTTTTATCAACGATACCCACACCTCCGGGTTAGTGGCACAGCAGGATGCTTTAGAGATCATCCACATGCAACTAACAATGGGAAAAACTGCTATTCGAATTATAGCTTGCTACAGATCACCCGCCATGTCCCAGGACCCCCACACTGGGAAACATAAAGGTTCTACCAAACACCCTGATATTGGGTGATTTCAATTACCCAAACATTAACTGGGAGAACTACTCAAGTATGAACTCCCTTGCCCAACATTTCCTAGAATTTATAAACTCAAACGCCCTGGATCAACTGGTCAACACCCCCACCAGAGGTGACAACATATTGGACCTGGTCATCACCAACCTGGGCGACCGGTGTTCCACACCGGAGGTCAACCCCTCGCTGGTTAGATCTGACCATAAACTAATCACTCTGGGTATCCACATTCCACCACCACCCCCGGTCAAAGAAACCACCATGAAAAACATTTCAAAAGCAAACTTCGCGTTATTTAAGACCGAGGTGCGACGTTTCAAAGCCCCCATGCTAAAGGATAACGCTGTCCAACTGCAAAATCCTTTACTAATGCACTCTAAGGGCACCTACAAGAATGCATGGATCGTGCTATCCCAAACAAAACCAAGACTCACTCCTCCAAGAATGGGAAACCACTTTGGTGGACCCCTGCCATAAACAAACTATACAATAGAAGGAGGAAACTAGTACAGAAAAGACTAAAATCCCAAGAAGGGAAGACATCCCTGATCAGTATCGGCAAGAAACTAAGTTCCCTCATAAAATCATCCAAGGCTAGGTTCGAAAGAAAGATTGCCATGGACTCCAAAGATGACCACAAGGCATTCTTTAGCTATGTCAAGAATCTAAGTGGCAATTCTCAGATTTGCTCGGAGTTGCTGCAGAATGGCACAAAATTCACTGAACCGACAGATATAGCCAACATCCTGGCAGACAGGTTCAGTGCAAACTTCACCCCCAAAAGGGCCTATAACTATACCTGAAGAATGCAGTGCCCCTGAAATCACAGACACTCAGGTTAAAACAGCCCTCTCCAAAGCCAAAAACACAGCATCAATGGGACTGGACGGTATCCCAGGCTGCGTCCTACATGAGCTCAAAGATGAACTAACCTCTCACCTAAACACACTGTTTAAACTCAGCCTCTGCACAGGCTACGTGCCCACAGAGTGGCGCACAGCAACGGTTATTCCGCTCCACAAAGGACCCTGGGAACTATCACCCTATAAGCCTGACTAGCTTGGTCTGCAAAGCTATGGAGCGCATCATCATGGATCTCATTAACAGAGACATTGGAAACCTCCAAACACTGTATCCTACCCAGTTCGGCTTTAAGGACAGATCATGCCTCCTAAACCTGGTGGATTACTTTGAGACAGTTACCAAGGCTATAGACGAGGGAAAGGTGGTCCACACAGCCTACCTAGATCTCGCAAAGGCCTTCAACACCATTCCCCACTCAGAATGTTATAGACAAGCTCACCAGCCTGAACATAAACCCCTACATCACGAGATGGGTTGCCAACTGGCTTACAGACAGAACCCACATGGTAAGAGTTGCGGGAGCTAGGTCTGACTCTAAATCGTTTACAAGTGGCGTTCCCCAGGGCTCAGTCCTTGGACCCCTCCCGTTCGGCATATACTTCTCAGAGGTACAGGCAAGCACAGGAGGACTACGGCTGACCAAGTTCGCAGACGACTGCAAACTAGGGGCTATAATTGACTCTCCGGCTGACACAGACATCCTCCAAAAGGGTCTCGGTGAGACAGATACTTGGTGTCAAAACCATGGCCTCAAGCTAAATGCCAAAAAGTACATAGTCATCCCCTTTGGAAAAAACAAAGTACCCACAAACTACCACATAGGTGGTAGCCCCCTAAATATGGAAGTCGTAATAAGGGATCTGGGGACCCTAACAGATAGTAACCTCTCCTTTGATAATCACATTGCCATAGTGGTTAGAAAATCCTGTGTGGCCCACCTAATCACAAAAGAGTTTGCATCCAGATCGAAAGAGGTCATTGGTCCCCACTACGCATCACTCATCAGACCCATCGTAGAGTACAATGCCCCATTTGGGATGTACTTTACAAGACACCTGCAACAACTGGAAAGACCACAGAAGTTCCTCACTAAGAGGATCACTGGCCTCAAGCAGATGCCCTATGCAGCTCGACTGAAGAAACTCCAGCTGTACTCTGTTGCATACCACTTACTCAGGGATGATCTCTGCCTGACATACAAGGCCATGTCCAACCCAGAATTGATGGACATGCTCCACCAAAAGAAAACCATATCCCCTCGAGCCACACTCTCCAGGGATCTAAACCTCACCATAACAATAAATAGGACGTGCTTGAGAGATAGATTCCTGTCCCAGAGACTTCCCATGCTCTGGGACAAGATTCCAATCTACATTAGGCAGAGCTCCTCGCTAAACCTCTTCAAGAGAAACCTTGACGAGTGGATGAGAAACGAAGTTTACCCCAGGGATCACTTCAATGGCTCTGCTGGACAGAGGCACAGGCAACTAATCTAAGGGGGTCGCGAAAGCCAACATATTCCGGCTAGGCTTATAGATGCCTTCGGGCAGATAGTCTAGTACCTACCTATGATAGGATTAAAGTCTTTAGAATGTTCAACTCAGTCTTTCTCCTTTTTCTGTCTCTCTCTCTCTCTCTCTCTCTCTTTCATGCTAGGAAAGTGAGATAAAGCAGTAGCAGTAGTCATTTTAGCTAGACGGTTGCATTATTTTCTGTTATGGCCAACATAGTGACAAATGTGCCCACACGTGGCCAAACATTGTCAAGAGCTGCTGCCGCCTCTTCAACCTTCTTCAAAAAATGTTTCAGCTGGTAGCATCTGAGAGGCAACCACTTGGAGTTTTGTAGTCACTTGAAGTTCAATTTAACACCTTTTGCAATCCTAGGGAGCTGGATAAGTTAACCTAGAAGTAAGACTGAATTTGCATCTTGCTCTCCTAAAATGTATGTTTTTGCTTGCCATCCATGTCCAGGGTCAGCCACCCTTCTCATTGTTAAGTAATCTCCCTTGCTTTTTTTCGTAATCTCCAGTGTATTGTGAATACACCACCCTCATTACAATGGGCTTAGTACAGAATGTGAGGATACTAATTGTAACAGCAGATGTTTGAGAAGCAGGATCATCCTTGCAGTAGAACTCCCCCTCCCGTTGGATATTAGGATGAGCACCAAACATACCTGTTTATATCACTAGTTTTCATATTTCGTATTGCTGAAGTTGTTGTTATGAACAGTTGTTAACATTTGTGTAGGTAATTTGAAAATAAGAATTTGAAGTGGTTGATACATGATTTCAAGTGCACACGTGCACATGTCAAGTGTCTGTAATTTATTTTTTCTTTTTCATTAGGTTTTATACTACTGCCCTGGTTTTAGAACTGGAGTTAAGCACTTATATGACATTGTCTCAAACAAAAGAGAAAAGGCTAAGCTTGATGGTGAAGCAAAATATGAAAAGGTAACTAAATTAGATGACTACTTTTGACAATGTGTTGTGAGGCTGCAAAGCTGAAGCTTTTTACAGCTTAATTTGCATTGAACAGTCCAGTGCATTGGCAAGATGCTACGCAGTATAGTGGCTGATTGGCAGAATAAAATGCACATGTTAAGAAAAAAAAAGTGTGTACAGGTGTTGATGTACTATATCTGCTGATCAAAATCTGTGTGTGTTTAAATTGCTTTTTTCCCCTTCTCGCCTTCATTCTGACAGCTGCCCTATCTTCCCACAACTGTCAGTGGGTCTTCTGGTGACTCCAGTCGAACCTTGGTCTTTTATGGATCGGCTATCTTTCCCCAACCCAGATTTTATTGTAATATGCTTGCAGGAAGGGAAATGGATTTGAGCCATACTGTTTTACTGACACTTCTGAATCTGTCAAGGTTCACCAAAAGATGGCTGCATGGCACAGAGAAATGAAGCCTTGATTGTGACCCCAACAACTTGGAATAGACTAGAGACTCTGGGCTAGAGGAACTGATGGAGGATGGGATGGAGCAGATTGTTATGGCTGGTCCTGGCAGTGGGTGGGGTAGGCTGAGTGTACTGTAGGTGTGCATAGGCAAAGTGCATGCCAAGGAACATACACTGTAGCTGGAGTCAGATGTGATAGGAATATATTTCTTGGAGGCTGGTACTGTAGGCTGAACCCATTTGCTGCCACTGGAATTGGGGGGAGGTTAGGGCTTGAAAAGAAAATTTTAATGGCTTTATAGATGACAGCCACCCCCCCCCCCATTCATTTCTTTCCATATCAGGGGGAATATATGGACAGATTGGGTTGCAGGATAGCTGGGGTATAGCAATCAGTGGGGAGAAAGTCATATAAAATGGCATAGAAAGAAAGATCCACATAGGGGATAATTTCAGACTGAGAGAATCTCATTCCCTAGATATCAGTACCCAGATGCTCAGATTTGATTGTGATCCTTCCACTCTGTTTTATCTCTTGAAACAGCTTTATTGCAAAAAGATGAACGTTTTCGTCTTGCTATATCTAAGATTTTATTAGATAATTTAAAACCTCCATTTACACTTTTTAAATATGGATTGAAATAGTCACATGATCAAACCCAGTTCATCTTAAAGAAACATCTTGACTTATTCAGTCTTAAAAATCAGCTACCATTCTTAAAAATATGTAAATTACCATATATAAAATTCATACTTTGAGAACTCATAAATACTCAGATGAAATAATAGCTGTGTCAGTGTAATGTATGACTTTAGTTTATATACAGTGGATATAAAAAGTTTACACACCCCTGTTAAAATGCCAGGTTTTTGTGATATAAAAAAATTAGACCACAATAAATAATTTCAAAACTTTTTCCACCTTTAATGTGATCCATAACCCTTACAATTCAATTGAAAAAAAAGCAAATCTGTTAGGGGAAAAAGTATAAAAAATAAACATGCAATAAGCTGGTTGCATGTCTGCAAACCCTTAAATTAATACTTTGTTGAAGCACCTTTTGATTTAATTACAGCATTCAGTCTTCCTGAGTACACACCTGCCATCAATTAAAGAGACTCTGATTAACCCCAAATAAAGTTCAGCTCTCTTAGGATTTTTCTGACATTTACTCAATTGCCTGCAACAGCAAAAGCCATGGTTCGCAGAGAGCTTACAAAGCATCAAAGGGATCTCATTGTTAAAAGGTATCAGTCAGGCGAAGGGAAGAAAAAAATTTCCACAGCATTGGATATACCATGGAACACGGCGAAGACAGTCATCAAAAAGTGGAGAAAATATGGGACAACAAAGGCGTTGCAAAGAACTGGACTTATCTCCAAAATTGATGAAAAGATAAGACAAAAACCTGGTTGGGGGGGGGCTGCCAAGAGACCTACAACAACACTGAAGGAGCTGCAAGAATTTCTGGCAAGTACTGGTTGTGTACTACATATGACAAATCTGGGACAACAGTGACATTGCAAAGAACTGGACATCCCTCCAAAATTGATGAAAAGATAAGATGAAAACTTGGTTAGGGAGGCTGCCAAGAGACCTACAGCAACACTGAAGGAACTGCAGGAATGTCTGGCAAATACTGGTTGTGTACTACATGACAACAATCTCCAGTACTCTCCATATGTTTGGGCTATGTAAGGCTGCAAGACGGAAGCCTTTTCTGACAAAAACATCCAGGCCCAGCTAAAATTTGCAAAATAATGCATTAAGTGTAGGAAAATAGTTTGTGGTCTGATGAGACCAAGGTTGAACTTTTTTGGCCACAATTCCAAAAGGTACGTTTGGCGCACAAACAGCACTTCGTGTCACCAGAAGAACACCATCCCCCACGGTGAAGCATGGTGGTGCAGTATCTTGCTTTTGGGTTGCTTTTCTTCAGCTGCAACTGGGGCTTTAGTCAAGGTGGAGGGAATTATGAACAGTTCCAAATACCAGTCACTTTTGGCCCAAAACCTTCAGGTGTCTGCTAGAAAGCTGACAGTGAAGCGGAATTTCACCTTTCAGCACGACATTGACACCCCCAAGCATGCATCCAAATCAACAAAAGAATGGCTTCACCAGAAGAAAATTAAAGTTTTGGAATGGCCCAGCCAGAGCCCAGACCTAAATCCAATAGGAAATCTGTGGAGTGACTTGAAGAGCGCTTTGCAGAAGAGATGCCCTCGCAGTCTAACAGATTGGAGTGCTTTTGCAAGAAAGAGTGGCAAATATTGCTAAGTCAAAATGTGTCATGCTGATAGACTCCTATCCAAGAAGACTGAATGCTGTTCTTAAATCAAAAGGTGCTTCAACAAAGTGTTAGTATAAAGGCATGCACACTTATGCAACCAGCTTATTGTACATTTTTTGTTTATATTTTTCCCCTAACAGATTTTTGTTTTTCAATTGAATTGTGCAGGTTATAGGTCACATTAAAGGTGGGAAAAGTTTTGAAATGATTTATTGTGGTCTCATTTTTTTATATCACAAAAACCTGACATTTTAACAGGGGTGGTTATATCCAATGTAACTTATTTTTAAAAACTGTGATCTTAGGATTGCCTTTCGTAAGCTCGGTACGCAAGTAAACTACTAATGTGTATATATCATCATTTAGTCCTGGGGGTGCAGAGGCATTTAATTCACTGCCACCATAACTCACATTTTTCAAGTACAATACTCCTTGAACCACCCTGAGTGTACTTGTTCTAAAGCGACAAAAAGAAATCTGTAGTCAGTATAAGTATTTGTGTGGCTAAACAGAGCGTTGGTAGTTTTCCTTTTGTTTATTTTGTAGATAGCACAAGTTAAAGGAACGTATATATGAGCATGTTTCTTTCCAATATAAAATGTACTATACCCTTGACACTTTGATATATTTACAATAATTGCATCCACCACATTTGACCATTTGCCTTTTGTTTTTTTATGTTCATTTTTCGTATTATCAGAAGATATTTTTGAGACTAATGCCGCTCCTATATACTACTTCAGGCTGTTCTAATGTTCCTCTAATAGTCCTATAATTTTTAATAAGCTGAGAATTCTTGTTAATCTTCTGTACATCTCTGCTGTTTGTAGAATAACTGGTAATAATTGCCTGATTAGATAGTGAAGCACTGTCGTACTGTATTGATTGGTTAGTAGTAATGATATTCTCCTATGTGGTGGTGTAAAGAACTTGTAATATTATTTTCACCTTGTGTCCTGGTCATAGAGGTATTAATTAGTAATGCGGTGTAAAAACCTGTACTTCTCTTATAAACAACTTCATTTTTGACAGAATTTATTAAATGTAAGGGATATCCCCTATTGAAAAACATATCTCTTAGTAAATTGCATTCTTTCAGAAATTTATGGTATTAGAAACCATACGTGCTGCACTCCCCTTCTGTCCTTTGACTACAGCTTGTTTCTGATGGTAAGGGTGGCTGCTGTCAAAATGTAAGAAGGAATTGGAGTATGTTGGTTTCCAAAAAATGCATGATGATTAAACAATTTTTTGTGTTATTTTTAGATTATTTTATGTCAATATATGTTATAGACTCATGCCTTATTGTATGAGTATTTTTTTAAAAATGGTGTGGTATTAATATAATCTACATATTGGTGAATTTTTTTTCTGTTACATCTATCCAAGCTTATATCATCCAAAATATCGCATATACATGACCCAGGATTTTTGGAATGTACTGTTTAGCACAAATGTATGTTCCCAGACTGCCATTATGACGTTCATGTACAGGGGGCCCACAGGCTGCCCCATTGCTATGCTTGTATTTTGCTGGAAGTAATGGCCATCAAAAAATATATCATTTCTCAATACTGTTAGCTAGCTGTGTTTAAGCATTGGCTTGGTCTTGTTCTAGCTTTAAAACATCTGTTAAATATTCTGTGAACTAGTCCAAACCTGTTGTGTGAGGAATACATGTGAACAAGTCTTGCAACATCTGTGGTAGGAAAAATAATAGGAATATTATGCAGCTGTTGACATTTACTCAAAAAATCCCATGAAGCCTCACAAATATAGTCTGTGTTCATAATTTTATCCTTAAGTTTGTAATCTATACACTTAGGCTTAAAACTTGTTTTTGAGGTGCCCACTTCCACATTGGGCCTAAAAGGTGGATTTTGTAGTCGCTTGTGAATTTTGAACACCCCAACAATTGTTGGAATTTTTGGCTCCTTTACTGACACAGACTTGTATTCTTCATTGTTTTTTTTTTTTTTTTTTTTTTTTCCAATAATAATTCTTTATTATTTTTCACCTTAGTCATACAAACATTTGACAGAGAAATACACAGGTAATTTCTAAACAAGTCTTCTAACAACATTCTTACAACATATATACACTATTTACATGAATGCTTCCATATTTAGCATAAAGTACATATAAAGATTCTCATCTGCAGAGATAGTATCTTATAATAATATGGTTCCTGATAGGGTTTGGTTTTATACTATATATAACAAGGGAGTTTTCTGTGTTCGGTGCATTAAGCTAATATAATATTAAAAATTTGTTCCCAAATCTTCAGATTATTTAGATGTTTGCTGTGGTTATTGATAACATATTTGTGGGCTAATATATGTTTTATCGCTAAGATCTTAAAATTGTCCCAAGAAGTTTGAGATGGGTTCTGCCAATTTGTAGCTATGTAGAGTTTCATTAGCAGGAAAATATTCAAAAGTATGATCATCTGGGATCTAGATAGATTATTTGGAGGGATATGTAATATCATAAATTCCCAGGAAAGCATTGAATTCTGATACCCCATCTTTTGTAGTTGTAGTTTTAAGGAATTCCAAAGTTTATATATACATTTACAGCTCCAGAACATATGTAAGAGGTCAGCAGTTAATTTGTCCTTGCATTAACTTGTCATATGGTTCTAAGTCTGTTTTTCTATAAGAAACAATTTCATTGATAGAAACGTCTGTGTAAGTATCTTCATACAGAATATTACACACTCATTGAATGTAGTCAATTTGGTTCATTATAAGAAGTCCACCATCTTTGTCTGGGCGCATAAATCTATTAATAGATTTTAACTCGTGTAACATATTCTGTTGTGATTGACTGATTAATCTTATATCAGTTGTACTTGTTTTTTGTTTTAACAAATATCGAATGTATATCTCAAATTTGTTCGAAAGTGGATATAGTTGGGTCAAGTTCAGGATTATTAAGAGTGAGTATCCATAAACCACTATGTATTTTGACCAAAAATCAAACGCAAATTAAGCTTCCTAGTATATCATTTCAAGTCACTAACAGCTCTAGTTACTTCAGCTCATCTTGCAGGTACGAAAGTGTAATCCTCACTGATAAAATCAGCATGATCTTTAGTAATAGTAAAAGAGCTGTAATTGTATATCTTGAAATCATTAGTGCTGTTGGTGATAATGTCACATTTATGGCTATTAATATCATTATCAATTATGTCTATCACCAGTTCTGATCGTACCTAGTTCTGGAATTGAGTCTCACATTCATTCTGTTCCCTTAATTGCCCACGTATATCGGGGAGAGCTTGGATAAAAAGTCATGTGCTGTGGCTCCATTGTTGAATAATGATTGTTGTGTTGCTTGATGTTCTTCATGTTTCACTGTTGCAGTCATTACATTAGGGTTATCTGCTTTCAGGTAGCCCTCAGCTGGCCTGATTAACAAAGTCTTGGGTCCTGCGTCGGTTGCTGTCCCTTCTTCCATGACATCATGTCATCAGGGGTATAAAGCATGCAGCCGAAGCCACATAGGTTGGCACTGGGCTATCTGCCTGAATGCATATATTAGCCCAGCCACATTGTGCGGTATTCACCGCCCTTTTAGTAGTTCCCTAGACCCTTGTACTAGCAGCTAGTACCCTTGGCCCCTATCTAGTAGTGCTGTTGGTGTGATCCCCGGAGTGAACTTTCTGTTTCCTCTTGAAGAGTGATAGTGAGGGGCTCTGTTTTATGTAGATCAGGACCCTGTTCCATAGTAAGGGAAGTCTCTGCAAAGGGAATCTATCCCTCCAGCATGTTCTATTCATTGTTGTGTTGAGGTTTATATCCCTAGAGCGTGTAGCTAGAGTAGATTTGGTTTTGCTAAGAATGGAGCATGTTCAACAATTCTGGGTTGGACATGGCTCTGTACGTTAGACAGAGATCACCTCTGAGAAAGCGGTATGCAACAGAGAACAGTCTTAGCTTTTTCAATCGTGCTGCATAGGGCAACTGTTTGAGGCCAGTAATCCTCTTGGTTAGGTACCTCTGTGGCCTCTCCAGCTGCTGGCGATGTCTAGCCAGGTACATTCCAATTGGTGCATTGTACTCAATAATGGGTCTGATGAGGGAAGAGTAGAGGGGCACCATTACATCCTTAGATCTTGATGCAAACCCTTTCGTGATCAGATGGGTCACATAGAAGGATTTTCTAACCACTTTGGCAACATGGTTGTCAAAGGAAAGCTGACTATCTACTTGGTTCCCTAGATCCCTTTTTTCTTCAGATTTCAGGGGATTACCTCCTATGTTGTAGTTTGCGGGTACTCTGTTTTTTCCAAAGGGGATTACTACGCATTTTTTTGCATTTAGATTGAGACCATGGCTTTGACACCATGCATCAGTCTCATTTAGGCCCTTCTGGAGGATCTCCATGTCGGCCGGAGACTCTATTATAGCACCCAGTTTGCAGTCATCCGCAAACTTAGTCATCCACAGCCCTTCCGTGCTTGCCTATACTTCTGAGAAGTATATGCCAAACAGGAGGGGCCCCAGGACAGAGCCCTGAGGCACACCACTCGTTACTGGTCTGGATTAATAATACCTGAATGGGGAATGGTGTCAAATGCTTTAGCAAGGTCAAGGTAAGCCATGTGCACCTTCTTTCCCTTATCTGTAGCCCGAGTAACTGTCTCAAACATATCCACCAGTTTCAGGAGGCATGATCTGCCTTTGACGAAGCCAAACTGTGTGGGGTCCAGCGACTGGAGGTTCCCAATCTCTCCATTTATGAGTTCCATAATGATTCGCTCCATAGCCTTACAGATCGGACTGGTCAGGCTTATTGGTCGGTAGTTCCCAGGGTCAGTTGTGGCCCCACCCTTGTGTAGCAGGACCACCGTTGCCATGCGCCATTCTATGGGCACATATCCTGTGGAGAGGCTGAGACTGAACAGGGTATTAAGATGCGGGGTTAATTCTTTTTGGAGCTCACGTATGACTCAGCCTGGGACACCATCTGATCCCATGGAGGCAGTGTTTTTAGCTTTAGATAGAGCCTTGTTAACCAACGTATCAGTAATAATTGGACTTACACAATCCCCTGGAATGGTAATAGGCCCTGTAGGTGGTGAGGGGGGGGGAGACATTTGCAATGAACCTGTCAGCCAAGATGTTGGCAATGTCAGAAGGGTCCGTGTATTTTGTTCCATTTTGTACTAGCTCAGAACAGACCCGAGTGTTGCTATTTAGGTTTTTGACATAGCCATAGCAGGCCTTATGGTTATCCTTGGCAACTTTCTTTTCAAAATTAGCTTTAGTTGACTTGATGAGGGCCCCCAATTTCTTACTAAGGCTGATCAGGGATGCTTTTTCTACTTGAGATTTGGCCTTTTTTGTATAAGTAATCTCCTTTTATTATAAAGTTTGCTTATGGCCGGGGTCCACCAGACTGGTTTCTTCTTGCTTGAGGAAAGAGTCTTGGTTTTATTTGGGATAGCACGGTCCATGTAATCCTGAAGATGCATATAGAGTGCCATGGTGTAGGATTCCGCATCCTTATTATCCTTCTGCAAGGGAATAGTGAAGCTTTCCACTTCGGATGCAAGTAGTTTGAAGTTTGCTTTGGAAAGGTTTTTGACTATGGTTTCTTTGACTGGGGGAGGTGGAGGGGTGAGGATGTCCAGGGTTATCAGTTGCATCACATCCGTCTTTCTTGCCATGCGATGCCTGAAGCAAAAGCAGTTCGCAAGTGCTGGTCGGCCAACTTCTGAAATTTTCGCTTTCGAATTTCAGAACTGAAGTCTTCAACTAAAAGGTAAGTACCCCGCTGGGGAAACTTTTTCTTGCTCTTATCTGATTTCAGTAAAAGTAAATAATTGCATTTCTTGTGGAAAGCAAATACCTCATAAAGATTTTCATTCGTGCTATATTCCTTGCCTAGGCCCTGACCATGACGTTCTTCGCTGTCGGTTTTGTGCCTTATTTAAACCATGTACTATCCGTCGTTTATGCTTCTAAATATTTTGGTGCTCGGTTCAATTATCCTGATATGTCTTCGGTCAGCCATCCAGTTACCGGCATTCCGAAAAAATGCAAAGATAAAGACTGAGACAGGCCACCTAGGTCCAAAGCTGCCGACGACTCTTCTAAGCCAGTCTCCAGTTCACCTGTACTCAGTGAGGAGCTTTTGCAGCCCCTGATATCCGCTACTTAAGATTCGCAGGCCTCTACTGAGACCCATTTGGAGTCCGGTATGCCGCGTGATGCTTCAACTGTGGAACCTGAGGATGTCTCTACCTTGGATGGGTCCGGAGCCTCTGTGCAGGCACCAGCTTCTGAGGGTGCATTCAGGCCTACTGACTTGCATATTAAACCAATGCCATTTTCTTCTTCAAAGCCTAAATCTCGAACCATGCCTAAAAAACTGGCGCCCAGACCGCATGGTCAGGCCTCTATGCCTAAAAAACAGATAAGAATGGCTGACGACCTTATTACTTTAATCAGGGGAAGCCAGCCTTCCCCCTCTAAGTGACCTAGGACTGAGTTTGTTTGATACTTCCGACCAGGATTCTGAATTTTCTGTTTTCTCTGTCCAGGATTTACCCTTATCTACCTATGGGGATTCTGATGCTGAGGACCCCATTGCCTCTGCTCCTCCCCCAGAGGATTTCTCTTTTGGTGAAACCTTGCATACTCTCAGGGAGCATTTCTGTTGGGAAAGTCAGGATTTCTCTGATTCTAAAAAAAGGCTTAGGGATTTCTTACTCCTGCCCCAGCACAGGCCTTTAGCCATACCTCCTGTACTAGACATTGTTGATGATGCATTTCCAGAATCTAGCTTGGCCCCTGACTCTTTACCTCCTGCTCCCAGGAAACCTGATAGATATTACAGGGTCTCTGACTCTCACAAGTTCCTTTTCAAAAATCCTACTGCGGATCCTGAGACCATTTCACAGTGGCCCAAGGGCATTAAAGCTACTACTGCCAAAAATCCTACCCCCTCTGATAGAGACTCCAGGGCGCTGGATAGATTGGGTAAGAAGGTATACACTTCTGCAACTTTAGCCATTAGGGCCTTAAACTGCCAGATGTTCTTCATTCCACATTGCTGCAGTCCTAACTATTGGGTAGTCCGCTGTCCAGTCGGCCCGAATACCAAAGTATATGGCTGACGTCGGTCAGGGCGCATTAGACTGACGTCAGTACGTCAGGGTACTAATGCGCATGACCGACGTCATATCCCCAGTCTTTTTTGCCGCATGGTCCGATGCAGAAGCAATTTTGCGAGTGCAGGTTGGCGTTCTGAAAATTTCTGAAGTCAGAGTTTCAGACCGAATCAAAGTTGGCTAAGTACCCGTTGGGAATATTTTGGTTTTTTCTTGCCTCAGTATTTAACCGGATGTCAGAAAAAGTGAATAACTGTATTTCTTGTGGGAAACAGATACCTCATAGGGATTACCATACTTTGTGTATACCTTGTTTAGGGCCTGAGCACGACGTTGTTGGATGCCGTTCTTGTGCTAGATTTAACAAACGCACTATTAAAAGAAGGTTAGACTGTGCCAGGTTAGTGTTTGGGAAGCGTTGTAACTATAAAATGCCGTCGGATGCTCCGACGCCAGCTTCGGCTAAAACGCAAGGACAAAACAGCAAAGCCTAGGGGAAGAACCGACAGTCCCAGACGCCGGTTCTTTAGAGGCTCAGTGGAGCCGGAGGTTTTGCCAGGTGTTTCTTTGGAGTCTCAGGAGAGACTTTACTGTTACAGGATGTTTCCTCTCAGGAAGTAGGCCAGGCTGAGGGGCTTCTCAGGTGGCTGTTCTTCCCTCACTTCCTAAGGTGGTTAGGGCCTCCCTTCTGTTTCCAAGGCTTCTTTAAGGGGCAGGCCAAGTTTTGCTTCAGTGGGGGTTTCTCCTAGTGCTTCAGGGTCTTTGCCTAAGAAACATATGCTTAAAATGGCAGAAGATTTGATTACTATGATAAGGGGTTCTATGCCCCTCCTGATAAGAGGCCTAGGGTGGAACCTGAGCTTGAGAGTTTTGAGCAATGCTCGAGGCTTCTGAGTCTTCGCTGAAGACTTGCAGGAGTTCCTACTTATTCTGATTCTGATGTGGATGATTCTACTCCTTCAGCTTCTCCTCCTGAGGATTTTTCATTTTCAGAGACTTTGCATTCCATGAGGGAGCATTTTAAATGGGAAGGCCAAGATTTCTCTGATTCCAGGAAAAGGCTTAGGGAGTTCTTGTTTTACCCCAGCATAGGCCTTTAGCTATACCTCCTGTTTTGAATGTGGTGGAAGATGTTTTGCAGAGGCTTCCTGAATCCTGATTCTTTGCCTCCTGGCCCAGTTAAACCGGATAGGTATTATAGGGTGCCTGAAGCTCATAAGTAACTTTCTAAGAGTCCTAGGGCAGACCCGGAAACTGTCTCTCAGGGGCCTAAAGGTGTAAAGGCCTCAGTTGTTAAAAATCCTGTCCCTCCTGATAAAGAGGCAAGGGCTTTGGATAGATGGGGAAAGAAAGTGTATACTTCTTCCACTTTAGCCATGAGGGCGTTGAATTGTCAGTTTCACATGTTAAAATATCAGAATTATCTTCTTTCACAGTTGAAATCTAAGGTGGATGCTCTGGCGGAAGGTATTGACTGTAAAGAGTTGCAGGATTTAGTTCATGTGTCTGAACAGGTGGGTAAACATTCCTTGCAATGTGGTTTTGATGCTGTGCAGGCCTCCTCCAGGGTGGCTGCCACTGGTTCTGTTCTTCATAGGCACGCCTGGTTGAGAGATCAGAACTTAGCTGAGCATGTTAAGACAAGGATTTTGGATGCTCCTTTGCAGTCTGATGTGTTTGGTTCGCCTGTGGAAGCAGTTTTGAAGAAAATGGAGGACAAGGCTAAATCTATGCAAACTGTTAAAGATTTTTTACAGGTGCAGCCTCCGAAGTTTAGTAGAAATTGGCCTGCTAAGGGTTGGACTTTTCCTGCTTATGATTCCCAGTCTAGGGGTAGGTCTAGACGTGGTAGGGGCAGAGCTCAGGGTTCTTTTAGGCCTAGGACAGGGAGTTCCCCTGCTCAGTCTTCTGGGGAGGGCAGGGGTCAGTCCTTTCGTAAGCAGACCCAATGACCTGCCTTTTCAGCTGCCAGTTCATTCTCGCCTGGCAGCACCGTTGGGAGGAAGGCTGTCTCTTTTCAAAGAAAATTGGGATTTAATTACCCAAGACAGATGGGTTCTGGATATTATTCACCACGGTTACAGGTTTTATTTCCATACCTTGCCTCCTTTCAAAGGCATGCCAGACATTCCTCCTCTACAAAGACAAGAGACTCACAAGCAAATTTCTCTGTTACTCCAAATAGGGGCCATTCAGCCGGTTCCTGTGCCAGAAAGGGGCCTAGGATTTTATTCTCGCCTGTTCTTAGTACCAAAAAAGGGGAACACGTGGAGACCAATTTTGGATTTATCTATCCTCAACACTTATCTGGACATTCCCAAGTTCAAGATGTTGACGTTACAACAGCTTTTACCTCTGCTGGGCAAAGATCACTGGATGGTAACTTTAGATCTCAAGGAGGCTTACCTTCATGTGCCTATAAGACTAAGTTGCAGAAAGTATCTGCGTTTTGAGCTGGAAATTCTCATTATCAGTTCTCTGCATTGCCCTTTGGCTTATCTACTGCCCAGAGTATTCACAAAGGTTCTGGCTCCAGTGATAGCTTACTTCAGGCTAAAAGGAATTCAAATCTATCCTTACTTGGACGATTGCCTGATTCTGGCTCAAGAAAAGGAAGACCTTCTACAGCATTTGGAATATGTCATAGCAGTGCTAAGATGCCTAGGGTATTCTGTGAACGAAATAAAGTCCAGTCTAGTACCCTCTCAAGACATGTGCTTTCTGGGTGTGAGACTGAATACAGCAGCCCAGATGGCCTTTTAACCCCGGACAAACAAAGAATCTTTCCAGTTACTTCCATCAACTTTCTCTTCAGTCCGGGCTGACTGCAAGGACAGTCCTTCAAGCCTTAGGGTTCATGGCATCTTGTATTCTGGTGCTTCCCAATGCCAAACTGCATATGAGGAAGCTACAATGGTATCTCAAAATGTATGGACACAGCACTGCCAGGATTTGGACACTGTCATTCAAATAATACCTTGCATTCAAAAGGAATTTTTGTGGTGGGCTCAGGAATGTCACCTAAACAAGGGACTCTCTGTGACCCGCCAGAGGCGAGTCAGATTCTAACGACAGATGCCTCAGACATTGCTTGGGGAGCTCATCTAAATGGAAAGTGGATACAAGACAAGTGGCCTGCCAGACTACAGCATCTACATATCAACATGAAGGAGATGTTAGCAGTCCAATTTGCATTAATGGCTTTCAAGGAGTTACTTCTTCCAGGGCAGGTGTTGATTCTAACAGACAACACAACTGTCATGTGGTACATCAACAAACAAGGGGGAACACATTCTTACCCATTGTGCAGGCAAGCAATGATTTTATGGGAGACTGCGCTCAGCTTGCAACTAACTCTTCAGGCAAGGTTTCTGCCGAGCACAGAACTCCTTAGCAGATGTGTTAAGCAGACAAATCATGGATCCCCACGAGTGGAAACTGGATCTTCATGTATTTCAAAAGTTGACAGTGTCCTGGGGAACTCCAGACATAGATCTGTTCGCTTCTCCACTAAACCACCAGCTGCCAAAGTTTTGCACAAAGAGGTTTCATCACACAGCTTGGAAAGTGGATGCTCTTTCTTTCAGTTGGAAAAATCTTCATGTGTATGCGTTTCCACCTCTGCCTCTTCTTCCAAGGGTGCTTCTAAAGGTCAGACAAGACAAGCCAAGGATGATTTTAATAGCTCCAGATTGGCCTCGGCAGCACTGGTACCCATTACTAAGGAGTCTGGTAAAGAAGCCTCCATGGCCTTTACCCTTGATTCCACACCTGTTGTCTCAGAGAGACGGTCACCTGCTCAATGTCAAGCTGCACTCTCTTCATCTAACAGCCTGGCATATTCTGTTTTGAAGGACAGCAGGTCTCAACTTCCTCAACAAGTTTTAAATGTGATTATGGAAGCCAGGAGACCTAGTACAAGGAAAGTGTACGCAGAAAAATGGAAGAGATTTTTATTTTGGAGTGCAGCAAACAATTTGGAGATTTCGGAGCCAAATCTGAGTGTGGCTCTTCAATATCTTACTGAGTTATTGGACAAAGGTTTGTCTTTCTCTTCCATTAAGATTCATGCTGCAGCAATTTCAGCTCACTATGATTGTGACCCACCATTGTTTTCACATCCTTTGTTCAAGCAATTTCTTAGAGGGGCAAAGAATATAAGACCCCCACGTAGAGCTCCTACTCCTGTTTGGGACCTCAATTTTGTGTTGGAGAAACTTACTCTACAACCTTTTGAGCCTGCGGCTACTGCTGACTTGAAATACTTGTCATGGAAGACTGCTTTTTTGTTGGCCATTACTTCTGCAAGAAGGGTTTCTGAGTTGCAGGCCCTTATGGCAGTGGAGCCTTTTTTGATTTTTCATAAGGATAGGGTATCTTTACGTACTAATCCTTCCTTTATGCCTAAGGTGGTTTCTAGTGTGGCTTTAAACCAAACTATTCATTTGCCTACTTTTTATGCAGATCCCCAAAATAAAGGGGAAAAGATTTTGCACACTTTAGATGTACACAGGCAATTGCGTTATTATTTGAGCAGGACTAAGGATTTTAGGCAGTCTCAGCAGTTGTTTGTTTCTTTTGCTTTGGGTTCAGGGCAAGCCTGTGTCAAAACAAACTATTTCTAGGTGGATTGGGTTTTGCATTGCATTTTGTTATTCCCATCATGGCAAGGAGATTCCAGCTGGGATTAGGCCTCATTCCACTAGGGCTACTGCCACTTCAACAGCATTTCTAAGGGGTGGCAACTAAGGATATTTTGGAGGCAGCTACTTGGAGTTCAGTGCATACTTTCTCTAAGCATTATCACCTTCCTCTCTACTCTAAGTCTAGGGCTGGTTTTGCCACAGCTATTTTGCAAGGCATGTTGTCAGTTCCTGCTTCCTTATGATTTGCCAGCCTCCCTTACCTCTGCTTTGGGATTCTACCCAATAGTTAGGACTGCAGCAATGTGGAATGAAGAACATAGTACAGTTTTGTACCTACCATAAATGTAGATGTTCGAGGATCCACATTGCTGCAGTCCAATTTACCCTCCCTCCTTCCCCTCTGTGTTTAGGGGTGGTTGTGTAGGTGAGGTTATGATCTGCTAATTTTGTATATTTTGTATATATATATATATTTTGCTGCAGGTATGTTGGCAGTGTTTGGTTTTGGGCCTTATCTTTTCAGGGTCTTCTGACATCTGGGGCAAGAAAAGACTGAGGATATGACGTCGGTCATGCGCATTAGTACCCTGACGTACTGACGTCAGTCTAATGCGCCCTGACCGACGTCAGCCATATACTTTGGTATTCGGGCCGACTGGACAGCGGACTATCCAATAGTTAGGACTGCAGCAATGTGGATCCTCGAACATCTACATTTATGGTAGGTACAAAACTGTACTTTTCATATGTTGAAGCATCAGCAGCATATTATTTGATTGCTTAAACAGAAAATGATGTTTCCTGATTGTGCTGAAAATAAAGATTTACAGGATTTATTGCATTCAGCATACTTTGCAATGTGGTTTTGACTCTCTAGAGGCATCTTGCAGGACTGCTGTAACTGGGTCTGTACTTAGAAGGCATGCTTGGCTCAAGGAGCAATCCCTACCAGATCATGTTAAAGCAAAATTACTGGATGCTCCACTAAACCAGGACCACCTGTTTGGCAACAAAGCAGAAGTTCTTAAAAAGTTTGAAGAAAAAGCTAAATGTGTGCAAACTGTTAAAGATTTTTTACAAGTACAACCTCCAAGATTTAGTAAGCATTGGCCTTCCAAGAATTGGTTCTTTCCTGCCTCTTCCAGACCTTCTCAGTCCAAACCCAGACCCAGCAGTGCTCCCAGGCTGCAGTCCCAAGGGTATGCACAGGACTAAGCAGTGGGGGGCCTCCACTTGCAAATCTGGGAGTAATAAGACTCCCCCCCCCCCCCATGGTAAACTGTCTCAGTGACCTCCTTTTAAAATTTCCAAGCACTTATCAACAGACTGCCCCTTTGGGGGAAAATATTGCTCTTCATGTAAAGAACTGGGAACTCATTACCCAGGACAAATGGGTTTTAAATCTAGTGTCCCAGGAATGTAGATTTCACTTCCATATGTTGCCAACACCAAGCGGGTGACCAGATCTACCTCCAAATCAGTGGGCAGAGGCCCAAAAGCAAGTACTTTCTCTCTTAAGCATGGGGGCTATTCAGTTGGTACCAGAAGAGGAAAAGGGACAAGGTTTCTACTCTAGACTTTTCCTAGTACCCAGAAAAGACCATTAATGGCGACCTATCCTGGACCTGTCTACTCTAAACACCTTTTTGGAGATTCCAAAATTCAAGATGCCGACTCTTCACCAGTTGCTTCCTATGCTAGGCAAAGATGCCTGGTTTAAAAGAAGCATACCTGCACATCACAATCAGGGAATCTTGCAGAAGATACCTACGCTTCAAAGCAGGCTACATGCACTATCCGTTCTCTGCACTGCCCTTTGGCTTATCTACTGCACCCAGGGTATTCACAAAGTGCCAAGCTCCAGTTATTGCATTTTGCAAGCAAAGAAATATTCAGATATACCCATACCTGGACGATTGTCTAATTTAGGCAGAAAGCCAGGACATGCTCTTGAATCTTCTGGCCTTTGTACAAAGGGTTCTAACTTGTCTGGGGTACACCATAAACGAAAAGAAATCACACCTAGTACCCTGTGAACAAATTATATTCCTGGGAGCAAGCTTGAATGCAACTTCCCAGATGGCTTTCCTCATGCCAGAGAAACATTCATTTGACAACTTACTTCAAACAAGTGGCCACAAAAACCCTGCTGTCTGCAAGACAAATACTGCAAGCCTTGGGGTTCATGGCCACCTGCATTCTTTTAATTCCATATGCAAGACTGCATGTGAGGAAACTACAATGGTATCTGAAAAGCCTATGGTGTCAACATTCTCAGGATCTAGAAGCAACGATTCCTATCATACCTTGCCTACGCCTAGAGTTCCTTTGGTGGGCAGAGGCCTGCCACCAAAACAAGGGACTACCTTTCACACCACCCCCTGCTGCCCAAACCCTAACAACAGACGCATCAGATTATGCATGGGGGGCTCACCTCGCAGGGAAGTCTATTCAGGGCAAATGGAATCTAAGTCAAATGCACCTGCATGTCAGAAAGAAATGTTAGCTGTACAGAATGCTCTGACAGCCTTCAAGGACCACATTCTTCCAGGACATCTAATGGTAAAGATGGACAACACCACTGTTATGTGGTACATAAACAAGCGGGGGGGGTTACACATTTTTACTCCCTCTGCAGACTAGCCATGCCATTGTGGAACATGGCCTTGAGCTATCAAGTGCACCTACAAGCTGAATTCCTACCAGGAAAATTAAATACACTGGCAGACAGACTAAGCAGAAACCTCATGGACCCACTTGAGTGGAAACTGGAACCATCGATTTTCAACATGTTGACAAGCAAATGGGGGACCCCAGATGTAGACCTGTTTGCCTCTCCCCAGAACTACCAATTGGACAAATTTTGCACAAGGACTCCCCACAAACAAGCCTGGAAAGTGGATGCTCTGTCCTTCAGCTGGAAAAACCTATCAGTCTATGCCTTCCCCTTTATGCCTCTGCTCTCCAAAGTACTATTAAAAATCAAACCGGGCAAACCAAGGATGATTTTGATTGCACCGGACTGGCCATGCCAACACTGGTTTTCCCTCTTGCACAGTTGTCATGGTTAGCCCAATGGCAACTGTCTGACTCCTTCCCTGTTGTCTCAGCAGGAGAACCAGATTCTGCACCCTCAGCTTCTAACACTGAACCTAGCAGCCTGGCTAATTACCTAATCTCTCCTTTACCATCCCTCAGTAAACCTGTGATGAATATCATTTTAGAGGCAAGGAGGCCTAGTACTAGAAAATCTTATGCTGAAAAATGGAAAAGATTCTGTGCCTGGAACCAATCTCAAGGGATGAGCACAGCAGTGCCCAATTTACCTCAGATTTTACAATACTTAACTGAGATGCTTCACAAGGGCCTGTCTTTTTCCTCCATCAGAATTCACGCCTCAGCTATTTTAGCTCATTATAACACAGAACCTCCCCTCTTCTCTCATCCACTGCTCAAGCAGTTCCTCAGAGGGGCCAAAAATTTGAGACCACCCAGGAGAGCTCCAACCCCAGCCTGGGACCTTAAACTTTGTTTTGGAGAAACTTACTCTACCTCCTTTCGAGCTAGCTGCTACTGCAGACTTAAAATTTCTTTCCTGGAAAACAGCTTTCCTTTTAGCAATCACTTCAGCAAGAAGGGTATCTGAATTACAGGCCCTTATGGCAGTGGAGCCTTTCATCATCTTTCATTCGGACAGGATGTCCCTCAGAACCAATCCATCCTTCATGCCCAAGGTGGTATCCAGTGTGGCTCTTAATCAGTCCATTCATTTGCCAACCTTCTTCCCCAATCCACAGAACAAAGGGGAACGGATACTGCACTCCTTAGATGTGCACAGACAACTTAGATTCTACTTGGACAGGACTAAACTTCAAAGGAAATCTGAACAACTGTTGGTGAAATTTGCTGCAGGGGCAGAAGGAAAGGCTATTTCAAAGCAAAACATTTCTAAATGGATAGGCCATTGCATCCATTTCTGCTATAAGCACTATGGAAAACCTATCCCAAAGGGAATCAGACCTCACTCCACTAGGGCTGCATCTACCTGTACAGCCTTTCTCAGAGGCGTCCCTACCAGGGGCATCCTAGAAGCTGCTACCTGGATTTCTGTACATACTTTCACCAAGCATTATCATTTGCCAATTTTCTCTAAATCCAGTGCTGGCCTTGCCACTGCAATCTTGCAGGGCCTTATAGCTGATCCTAATGCTATCTAAATTCCTCCTCCCTCCCATAGCTTTGGGAATCTACCCAAATGTAATGACTGCAACAGTGAAACAAGAAGAACATAGTACAGTTGTGTACACTTAACATAAATGTAGATGTTCGAGTGTATCCATTGTTGCAGTCCTTGATGTTCATCGTGTTTCACTGTTGCAGTCATTACACTTGGGTTATCCTGCTGGCAGGCTACCCGCAGTCGGCCTGAATTCCAAAGTCCTGGTCCAGCGTCGGTTGCTGTCGCCTCTTCCCTGACGTCAGTGCGCCAGGGGTGTAAAAGATGCAGCCGATGCCATTTTCTTCAGTCTTTCTTGCCGTGCGGTGCCCGAAGCAAAAGCAGTTCGTAAGTGCCGGTCGGCCAACTCCTGAGATTTTCGAAAACGAATTTCAGATCTGAAGTCTTCAATAAAGCTAAGTACCCCATTGGGGAAACTTTTTTTTCTTGCTCCAGACCGATGTCAGAAAAAGTTAACAATTGTATTTCTTGTGGGAAGCAAAAACCTCATAAGGATTTTCATTCTTACTGTATTCCTTGCCTAGGCCCTAATCACGACGTTGCTAGTGGTCGGTTTTGTGCTAGATCTAACCAACGCACTATTAAGCATCGGTACGATTTTGCCTTTCATTTCTTTGGCCGAAGGTTTAATAATATAATGCCGTCTGAACAGCCGACGACAGGAGTTTATAAAAAGTGCAAGGAAAAGGACAGGCATCCGACGTCCAAAACCGACGACGAGGCCTCTGCTAGGCCAGTCACCGGTTCTCAGTGAGACGCTTTTGCAGCCCCTGACGCCCGCTACCTCAGAGCCGCAGGCCGCTACCGACTCCCACGTGGAGACAGCTAGGCCTCTGGATACTCAAAGTATTGGACACTCGGAAACTATTCCCTCAGATGGATCCGGAGCCGCTGAGCAGGCATCGACTTCTGAGGGTGTTTTCAGACCTACACAGTTATATGTTAAGCCAAACTCAGCTTCCAAGGCAAAGACTAAAACAGCTTTAAAGACAAAGAGACAAGTACAGCATTCTCCTGGACAGACTTCCATGCCTAACAAACAGATGCTTAAAATGGCCGAAGACCTAATTACTTTGATTAGGGGTTCCCATCCCCCTTCTGATAAGCCTAGGCAAGACACAGAATATGATTCCTCTGATCAGGTTTCCATTTCCTCTGACTCCTCTTCAGAACAGGGATACTCGCTGCCTCCCTATGAGGATTCTGATGCTGAAGAATCTGTTCCTTCAGCTTCTTCTGAGGATTATTCTTTTGGGGAAACCCTGCATACCATGAGGGAGCATTTCCACTGGGAGAGCCAAGATTACTCAGAATCACAGAAAAGACTCGGAGACTTTCTTCTACTACCCCAGCATAGACTTCTTGCTATTCCACCTGTTCTAGACATTGTAGATGATGTATTCTGAGAGTCCGGCCTGTCTCCTGACTCTTTGCCTCCTGCACCTGTTAAGCCAGACAGATACTACAGGGTTCCAGACTCTCATAAATTTCTTTATAAAAACCCTGGTGCTGACCCAGAAACAATATCTCAGGGTCCCAAAGGGGTCAAGGCCTCTATAGCTAAAAACCCTGTTCCCTCTGATAGGGATTCCAGGTCACTAGACAGATGGGGGAAGAAAGTTTACACTTCTGCTACCTTGGCTGTAAGGGCTTTAAATTGTCAGTTTCATGTGCTTAAATATCAGCAATACTTAATGTCACTGCTAAAACAGAAAATGTTCTGAAAACAAGGAAATGCAGGATTTATTGCATGCAGCTGAACAAGTGGGAAAGCATACTTTGCAATATGGTTTTGATTCAATGGAGGCCTCTTGTAGGGCCGCTGTTACAGGTTCTGTTATTAGAAGGCATGCTTGGTTAAAGGAACAGAATCTGCCTGATCATGTTAAAGCAAAATTCTTGGATGCTCCATTACAGCATGATACTTTGTTTGGTGTTAAGGCAGAAGAGGTGTTGAAGAAAATGGAGGATAAAGCGAAATCTATGCAGACAGTAAAGGATTTCTTACAGGTACAACCTCCCAGATTTAGCAGGAACTGGCCTTTGAAGAATTGGTCCTTTCCAGTGTCAGACAGGCCACAAAGAGGCAGATACAGACGCCCTAGAGGCAGACAACAACCCCAGGGGTCATACAGGCCCAAGCAATGGGGTGCTACTACCTCCAAAAGCGGAGAAGACAAATCACAACCATATAGGAATCCATCCCAATGACTTTCCTCTGCCATTGCCCAAGCACTTATCTTTTGGCAGCACCCTTAGGGGGAAAACCAGCACTTTTTTCATAAAATTGGCACATGATCACCCAGGGCAAATGGGTCTTAAACAAAGTCTCTCAGGGCTACAGGTTCCACTTTCACACCCTTCCAAAGGCAAGAGGTATGCCAGACCTGCCACACAATCAGTGGGCAGAGGCACAAAAACAAGTTTCATCCCTCATGGACATGAGGGCTATTCAGCCAGTACCAGAGCAAGAGCAGGGACAAGCATTTTACTCAAGACTTTTCTTAGTACCCAGAAAGGACAATGCTTGGAGACCAATTCTGGACCTGTCTATTCTAAACACTTTTCTGGACGTTCCAAAATTCAAAATGTTGACTCTGCAGCATCTTCTGCCCATGCTGGGCAAGAAGGCTTGGCTTGTAACGTTGGACCTCAAAGAGGCATACCTGCATTTCCCAATCAGACAGTCTTGCAGAAGATACCTCAGCTTCATAGCTGGCTCAATGCATTACCAATTCTCTGCACTGCCCTTTGGCTTATCTACTGCGCCCAGGGTCTTCACAAAATGCCTGGTCCAGTAATTGCATTTTGCAGTCAAAGAGGAATTCAAATATATCCCTACTTGGACGACTGCCTTATTCAAGCAGAGAACAAAGACATTCTACTAAAGCATCTGGCGTTTGTAAAAAGATTACTAATTTGCCTAGGGTACACAGTAAACGAAAAGAAATCAAAAGTAGTACCCTCTCAAGAGATAATATTCCTAGGTGCAAGCTTAAATACAGCTGCCCAGATGGCTTATCTCACGCCAGACAAACAAAGGCAACTTACTTCATACTTCAAAAGCACGGCAACAAAGACCCATTTATCTGGAAGAAAAAATCTGCAGCCTTTGGGCTTCATGGCATCTTGCATTCTGCTAATTCCATATGCAAGACTGCATATGAGGAAGCTACAATGGTACCTAAAAAGTGTTTGGACTCAACATTGCCACAGCCTGGAAACATTAATTACTCATTCCCTGCCTGCAACAGGAGTTTCGATGGTGGGCACAGGCCTGTCACCACAACAAGGGACAGCCATTCACCTTACCCACAGCCAGGCAGACATTAACAACAGATGCATCAGATTATGCATGGGGGGCCCACGTGGCAGGAAAATGTATTCAGGGCACATGGCCCGCAAGCCAAATGCATCTTCATATCAATCAAAAAGAGATGTTAGCTGTACAGAATGCCCTGACAGCCTTCAAGGATTTACTCCATCCAGGACAACTGCTGATAAAAATGGACAATACTGCAGTCATGTGGTACATAAACAAGCAAGGAGGCACACATTCCTACCCTCTCTGCAGACTGGCCATGACGTTGTGGAACACAGGATTGACTTATCAAGTGCACCTGCAAGCACGGTTCCTGCCTGGAAAAACAAACTGGCAGATGAACTAAGCAGAAACCTCATGGACCCTCACAAGTGGAAACTAGATCCACAAGTCTTCAGCATGATAACAAGGAAATGGGGATGCCCAGACATCTGTTCGCCTCCCCTCACAACTGCCAACTACAGAGATTCTGCACAAGGACTCATCACAAACAAGCATGGAAAGTGGACGCATCATTCAGTTGGAAAACCTTTACAGTTTATGCCTTTCCTCCTCTGCCTCTCCTCCCCAAGGTACTCCTAAAGGTCAGACAAGAGAAGCCAAAAATGATACTGATTGCCCCAGACTGGCCACGCCAGCACTGGTATCCAGTCCTAAAGAACTTGTCTCAAGGCCCAGCCTGGACGTCACCTCAAATTCCTCATCTACTGACCCACCAAAACAATCAGATCCTGCACAGCCAGCTCAGAACACTAAATCTGGCTGCATGGTGAATATTATAACCACTCAGGACACACCTCTCTCTAAAGCAGTTATGGATGTTATTTTGGAGGCCAGGAGGCCCAGCACCAGAAAATCTTATGCAGAAAAATGGAAGAGATTCTGTGCTTGGAACCAGGCACAAGGAATTGACACACTTGTACCAAATATTCCTCAGATTTTACAATACCTAACTGAGATGCTGGACAAAGGCCTATCATTCTCATCAATTAAGATCCATGCCTCTGCCATTTCAGTTCACTACAATACGTACCCACCTATTTTTTCTCATCCACTGCTGAGGCAGTACCTCAGAGGAGCCAAAAACATAAGACCTCCAAGGAGAGCACCAATGCCTACATGGGACCTCAATTTTGTCTTTGACAAGCTCGCACTGCCTCCTTTTGAGCCAGCCAATACAGCCAACATAAAGTTCTTATCATGGAAAACAGCTCTGCTCCTAGCAATAACTTCAGCAAGAAGAGTCTCAGAGTTACAGGCATTAATGGCTGTGGAACCTTTTATTATTTTCCATCCGGACAGGGTTTCTCCAAGGACAAACCCAACATTTATGGCTAAGGTAGTGTCCAGTGTGGCTCTTAACCAAACTATCCATTTGCCTACCTTTTATCCAAACCCGCAGAATAAAGGGGAGAGACTTCTGCATTCTTTGGACATACACAGACAGCTACGCTTTTACTTGGACAGAACTAAAGCTTTCAGAAAAACTGAGCAGCTTTTAGTGGCATATGCTGCAGGATCACAAGGAAAGGCTATTTCAAAGCAGACTATTTCCAAATGGATAGGCCACTGCATTGTTTTCTGCTATTCACAACATGACAAATCACTGCCTAAGGGCATTAGGCCACATTCTACCAGAGCAGCAGCCACTTCAGCAGCCTTCCTCAGAGGAGTACCAACCAAGGATATTTTCAGTGCACACTTTTACAAAGCATTACCACTTGCCTCTTTACTCTAAATCCAGAGCAGGCTTTGCCACTGCAGTTCTGCAGGGCCTCATAGCCACTCCTAATTCTATTTAGGCCCAGCCACCCAACCTCAGCTTTGGGATTCAACCAAAGTGTAATGACTGCAACAGTGAAACACGATGAACATAGTACAGTTGTGCATCTACCATAAATGTAGATGTTCGAGTGTATTCACTGTTGCAGTCCAGGTTACCCTCCCTCCATCCCCCTTTTCATTGCTGGGACATATCTGTACTTCTCTATTCTATACAACCTATGTGGTGTATTTGCTTGTAGATGAAGGTAATGTTTATGTTAGTGCATGCTTTTTTATAAGCAGAATTTTTAGCCTACCCTTTTGGGGGCACCTGACATCTGGGGCAAGAAAAACTGAAGAAAATGGCGTCGGCTGCATCTTTTATACCCCTTGCACACTGACGTCAGGGAAGAGGCGACAGCAACTGACGCTGGACCAGGACTTTGGAATTCAGGCCGACTGCGGGTAACCTGCCAGCAGAATAACCCAAGTGTAATGACTGCAACAGTGAATACACTCTAACATCTACATTTATGGTAGGTACACAACTGTACTTTACCCTCCCTCCAGCCCCCTAACTTCTTTGGCTATACCTCTACTGTGCTTAAAAGCTTTTTGGTGCATTTGCTTTTTTGTTGAAGGTATATCATTGTATTTTTATATTTATTTTCTTCCCATTACTGGGGCACCTGACATTTGGGGCAAGAAAAACTGACGTAATGGCGTTGGCTGCATGTTTTATACCCCTGACGTCATGGAAGAAGGGACAGCAACCGACGCAGGACCCAAGACTTTGTTAATCAGGCCGACTGAGGGCTACCTGCAAGCAGAGATAACCCTAATGTAATGACTGCAACAGTGAATACACTCTTAACATCTACATTTATGGTAAGTGTACACAACTGTACTTTTAGAGCGTTCCAAGCACTGCAGTGATGGAAAACATGAAGGGGATTCATCCTGTGGTCGTTGGTAATTGTTGGATGGTGAAACAGTGCAGTGGTCTTCATTCTTACTTGGGGAAACAGTGCAATGGTCTTCCATTCTTAGTTGGGGTTGTCAGGATTTTGACCTTGTGGTGGTTGTGGATATGCTTCCCTGGCCAAGTAGTCTGCACGGTCCCTTTCTAGTTTCTTAATCTTCCATTGTTGTATGATATGACGGTGCTTGTGTACTTCAGTAAAAATGGAAAAATGTTGAGTTTTGTATTTGAAGTACCCGAGGTTTTGCGTAACTGTTGTTTCTAAGTTTTTAATGTCTGCATGCAGAATATCCATCTCTTTAAGATCGTGTTGAATGAGTAGCTCCATTAATTCTCATCCACATCTGTTGAACATGGTTAGCATTTCATGGTGCAATAAAGAATGTTGAAGAAGTCGTGTTGGATGCTTCCATACTCTGAGACCCTGTGGGTACTGGTTGGGATTTTATGCACTTTGAAATACAAGATCTGATGTTAGTCTTCAATGTTAGTTGACCTATCTTGCCTTCATTCTTGCTGGTTGGGTCCGGAACCGAGTATCTGTTCTGACTCGGCCTATACTAAAGCTCGAGAGCTTCTACTGACTCGAGGCAAAAAAACCCTATCCCATCATGCTCAGGGAGATTACCCAGATGCCGTTTGCCATTAAACTAGATTGGGTGCTTCCTATTAGGCTCAGGCTAAGTGGAATCTCTTTTGCTAATTATACTGCTATTTTCTGCCCCCCCCCCCTTATAAAGACTTATGTTCTTCGTGTTTCTCTGTTGCAGTCATCACATTTGGGTTATCTGACTGCAGGTAACCCTCAGTCAGCCTGAATACCAGAATCTTAGGATTTCTGTGCCGGATGCTGTTGCTTCTTCCATGACGTCAGGATGTCATGGGCATAAAACATGCAGCCAGTGCCACTACACCAGTCTTTCTTGCTGTGCAGTGTCTGAAGCAGAAGCAGTTCGCAAGTGCCGGTCGGCCGCCTCCTGAAATTTTCGTTTTTCGAGTTTCAGATCTGAAGTCTTCTAAAAGATAAGTACCCTGTTGGGGATCCTTTTTTCTTGCTCTAACCGATGTCAGAAAAAGTTAATAATTGTCTTGCCTGTGGAAAGCAAATACCTCACAGAGATTGTCATTCTTACTGCATCATCTGTTTAGGCCCAGACCACGATGTTCCTCACTGTCGGTTCTGTGCCTTGTTCAACACCCGAACTATTCGTCGTCGGGCTATTTTTGTCACCAAATTCTTTTGCTCTCATTCTCCGTGTTCTGAAATGGCTTTGCTAAGCCATCTGGCTACCGATTTTCTGAAAAAACGTAAGGATAAAGACAGACCACATAGGCCGGTACTCAGTGAGGCGCCTTCGCAACCCCTGATATCTGCTTCTGCAGATTTGCAGGCTTCCACTGAGACCCTTTCGAAGTCCAGTATTCCACGAGTTGCTTCTTCAACTATGGAACCTGTGGATGTCTCTACCTTGGATGGGTCCGGAGCTGCTGTGCAGGCACTGGCTTCTGAGGTTGTATTCAAACCTTCTGATGTTCGTATGAAATAGACATCTTCATTTTTGACTAAATCTACCAAGTTTCTCAGGCCCAAAGTTCACACTTCAACTAGAAAACCGATGACCAAAGTGCATGCTCTAGTTCCCATGCCATGGAAGCAAATGCTTAGAATGGCTGAAGACCTCATAACTTTAATTAGGGAAAGCCAGCCTTCCCCCTCTATAAGACAAAGGATTGATTTTCCTTCTGATTCCCTCTGATTACCAGGACATTCCCTTATCTACCTATGAGGTTTCAGATGCTGAGGATTCCATCCCTTCTGCCTCCCCTCCAGAGGACTTTTCTTTTGGTGAAACCTTGCATACCTTAAGAGAGCATTTTCGCTGGGAATGCCAGGACTACGCATAGCCCAAAAAGAAACTGAGAATTTTAAGACTTGCCTCAGCACAGGCCTCTAGCTGTACTCCCTGTTCTGGAGATTGTAGATGATGTCTTCTTGGAATCCAGCCTTGACCCTGATACCTTGCCTCTAGCGGCCAGGAAACCTGACCGGTACTACAGAGTACCTGACTCCCACAAGTTTCTCTTTAAGAATCCTACTGCAGATCCAGAGACCATTTCCCAGGGACCTAAAGGCATTAAGGCTCCAATAGCCAAAAGCCCTACACCTTCAGACAGGGACACTCGGGTTTTAGACAGATCCTACACCTTCGTACAGGGACTCTCGGGTTTTAGACAGATGGGATAAGAAGATATAAACCTCTGCTACTCTGGCCATCAGGGCTTTAAATTGCCAGTTTCGTATCAGCAACATATTATGGAGCTAATTTAAACAGAAAACGAAGTTGATTCCTGATTGTGCAGAACATAAAGATTTACAAAGGCTAATGCATTCTGCTAACCAAGTTGGAAAACATACTTTGCAGTGTGGTTTTGATGTCTTAGAAGCATCTTGCAGAGCTGCTGTCACTGGGCCTGTTCTTAGAAGGCATGCTTGGCTTAAGGAACATATCTTGCCAGTCTGTCAAATCAAAATTACTTGATGCACCACTAAATCAAGAACGCCTGTTTGGCAATAAAGCAGAAAAAGTCCTCCAAAAGATGGAGGAAAAAGCTAAATCTATGCAAACTGTTAAGTATTTCCTACAGGTACGGCCACCTAGATTCAGTAGGCATTGGCCTTATAAAATCTGGTCCTTTCCAGTCCCTCCCAGACCTAAGTCCTAACCCAGGGGCAGCATACCACCACAATTGCAATCTCAGGGTATGCACACATCTAAGCAATGGAGTGCTCCCACTTCTAAAACAGGGAGTAGTAAGCCAACATCCTATGGTAAAATCTCACAATGACTTATCCTTAATTCTTCCAAGTCTTGCCCAAGTACTTGCACCCTTAGGAGGAAAACTTGCCCTACATGCAAAAAACTGGGAGTACATCACCAAGGACAGATTGGGTCTTGAACATTGTATCCCAGAGATACAGATTCTACTTCCACTCACTGCCAACCCCAAGCGGATGGCCAGACCTCCCCCCAAACCAGTGGGCAGGGGCCCAAAAGCAAGTAATTTCTCTTCGCATTATCAAGGCTATTCGACCTGTCCCAGCAGAGCATAGGGGGACAAGGTTTTTACTCCAGACTGTTTCGGGTACCCAGGAAAGAAAACTCTTTGAGCCCTATCCTGGATCTGCCTATTCTCAACCCCTTCCTGGAGGTTCCAAGGTTGAAGATGCTTACTCTCCAACAGCTGCGTCCTATGCTAGCCAAGGACTCCTGGCTAGCCACCCTCGACTTACAAGAAGCTTATCTGCCCATCCCCCTTAAGGGAATCTTGCAGGAAATACCTATGTTTCAGAGCAAGCTCTATGCATCGTCAGTTCTCTGCACTTCCCTTTGGCTTATCTATTGCCCCCAGGGTATTCACAAAATGCCTAGCTCCAGGCCTTGCATATTGCAGGCAGAGAAAAATTCAGATTTACACATACTTGCACGATCGCCTGATTCAGGCGGACAGTCAGGAATTGCTACTCCAGCACCTGACATTTATAAAGATACTTCTAACCTCACTGGGGTACACAGTCAACAAAAAGAAATCACATCAGGTACCCAGCCAACAGATTGTATTCCTGGGAATAAGCTTGTACACAACTTCCCAGATGGCATTCCTCACTCCAGGAAACAAATGTATTTGACAAACTCCTTCAATCTACTGGCCACCAAAACCCAGTTATCTGCCAGAAAAATACTGCAAGCCCCCTAGGGTTCATGGCCTCTTGCATTCTACTAATTCCATATGTAAGACTGCATATGAGGAACCTTCAGTGGTACTTAACAAGTCTAGGACCTGGAAACAATGATTCTTATCATTCCTTGCCCAAGGGCAGAGTTTTTTTGGTGGGCAGAGGCCTGCTACCACAACAAATTACTCCCTTACCCCCCTGCCGCCCAAATTCAAGGTAAATGGAGCCCAAAGCAAATGCACCTACATATCAATCAAAAAGAAATGTTAGCTGTACAGAATGCTCTGACAGCCTTCAAATGTCTTATTCTTCCAGGGCAACTATTGATAGACAGACAACACCACAGTTATGTGGTACATACACAAGCAGGGGAGGAACCCTTTCCTATCCACTCTGCAGGTTAGCCATGGCTCTGTGGGGAGACGGCCTTGAGCAACAAAGTACACTTGCAAGCTCAATTCATGCCAGGCAAACTAAATTCATTGGCAGACAACCTGAGCAGAAATCTAATGGACCCGCACAAGTAGAAATGAGAACCCAAATCATTCAAGCTGCTGATCCCCACAGGTGGGGGGCACCAGAGGTGGACCTCTTCGCTTCTCCTCAGAACTTTCAATTGAGCAAATATTGCACCAGAACTCCCCACAGCCACGCATGAAAAGTGAATGCTCTGCCCTTTACATGGGGAAACCTCTCAATCTATGCCTTTCCCCCTCTGCCCCTCCTCTCGAAGGTTCTACTAAAGATCAAACAGGACAAGCCAAGGAGAATCCTGATTGCACCAGACTGGCCACGCCAACACTGATACCCAACTTTGTGCAGTCTGACAATACTGCCACCTTGGTACCTGCCTCTGTTCCCCTCCATGCTGTCCCAGCGGAAGGGCCAGATTTTGCATCCTCAGTTACAAACCCTGAACCTAGCAGCCTGGTTCATCCCCTGAATCCTCAGTAAACAGGTGCTGAATGTCATCCTGCAGGCAAAAAGGCCTACTACTAGAAAATCCTATTCAGAAAAGTGGAAAAGATACTATTCTTGGAGCCAGTCTCAAGGAATGGACAGAAATGTGCCCAGCTTACCTCAGTTACAAGATTACTTAACAAAGATGTTCCACAAAGGCCTATCCTTCTCTTCAATTAAGATTCCTGCCTCTGCCATCTCAGCTCATTATAATACTGAGCAACCCCTCTTCTCTCATCCTCTGGTCAAACAGTTCTGGCGAGGAGCCAAAAAATGTAAGACCCCCCCCCCCCAAGAGAGTTCCTATTCCAGCCTGGGACCTTACCTTTGTATTGGAAAACTCACGCTTCCACCCTTTGAACCTGCTGCTTCAGCAGAGTTAAAATTCCTCTCCTGGAAAGCTGCTTTACTTCTAGCCATCACTTCAGCAGGAAGAGTGTCTGAATTGCAGATCTTTATGGCCATGGAACCCTTCATTATCTTTCATGTGGACAGGGTTCCCTCAGGACTAACCCATCATGTATGCCAAAGATGGTATCTAGTTTGGCTTTAAACCAATGCATTAATTTGCCAACCTTTTTTCCTAAGCCTCAGAGTACAGGGGAAAAGATCCTGCACTCCCTGGACGTGCACAGGCAGCTTAGCTTCTGTCTGGACAGGACTAAACCTTTCTGAAAATTTGACCAGCTGCTAGTCAGTTTTGTTACAGGGGCAGAGGGCAAACTATTTCTACATGGATAGCACACTGCATCCATTTCTGCTGCAAACATCATGGGAAACCTGCCCCACAGGGGATCAGAACACATTCCACTAATGCTACGTCAACCTCTACAGCATTTCTCAGGGGAGTCCCTGCCAGGGACATCCTGGAAGCTGCAGCCTGGAGCTCTGTACACACCTTCACTAAGCATTACCACTTAACTATCTTTTCTAAATCCAGAGCTGGATTTGCTACAGCAGTCTTACAGGGCTGGCTTGCCAGCCCTAATGCTTCTTGACTGCTTCCACCCATCCTCAGCTTTAGGAATCAACCCAAATGTGATGACTGCAACAGTGAAACACGAAGAACATAGTACAGTTGTTTACACTTACCATAAATGTAGATGTTAGAGTGTATTCACTGTTGCAGTCCTGGTTACCCTCCCTCCCTCCGGCCCCCTGACTTCTCTTTATTTCTACCTATCCTTTTTGTGTGGCATACTTTATATCTTTGTTATTTGCTTTTTGCTGGATATGTTCCACAGCATGTAATTGCTTCCTATTTACGGGGCTCCTGACATCTGGGGCAAGAAAAACTGATGTAATGGCATCAGCTGTATGTTTTATACCCGTGACATCCTGACGTCATGGAAGAGGCGACAGCATCCAACGCAGAAATCCCAAGACTCTGGTATTCAGGCCGACTGAGGGCTACCTGCAGGCAGATAACCGAAATGTGATGACTGCAACAGTGAATGCACTCTGACATCTACATTTATGGTAAGTGTACACAACTGTACTTTTGCTGTTGTGGCAGTACTGTTTGCTTAGGGTTTAGACCATTGTGGTTAATCCGTTTGCATTTAGGTTTGTGTTGCTAGCCATCGCTATAATTTGGCCTTAGGTTATTTCCCTATCCTGTTATACTGTGAAGTAACATTTTTCTTCTTCCCCCTCTTCATGAAGCCCAGATCTCATTTGCCATTAAACTAGATCGGGTGTTTCCTACTAGGCTCAGGCTAAGTGGAATCTTTTTTGCTAATTATACTGCTATTCTATCTTTGTATAAAGACTGTTTGCTGTTGTGTAAATACTGTTTGCTTAGGGTTAGACTGTTGTGGTTAATCCATTTGCCATTTGGTTTGGATTGTGTTGTTGGCCGTCGCTTTCGCTTGGCCTTTGGTTATTTCCCTATCCTGTTATACTCTGAAGTAAAATTTTTCTTCTTCCCTCTCTTCACGATGCCCGTTTGAGTTAGAGGGCTCGTCCTTTTAGCCCGTTTAAATTAGAGAATTCCCTTTCCTTTTTTCCCCTTTCTCTTGAGAGGAGTCGTTGTTTAAGTTGGAGACTTCTCCTCTGGCTAGAGGAGATTTTCGTTTCGGTTACAGACTTCTCCTCTAGTCCTTTTCCCTTTACTTTTGTGTGATTGTTTATTTAAAAAAGAAAAAGTGTAGTCCCTTTTCCTCTAAGTCTTGTGTGGTTCATAAAAAGTAGTAGTCTTTGATATTCATAGTAGTAGCCTTTGATGGTGTATATTTTTCGTTTTCGTTGGTATAATGTTGAAGGATAGTAAAGAAGCGAAGCAATCAGGCTTCAAAAAATGCGATTCTTGTCGCCAAAAAATGCCCTTGACAGACGAGCACACTAGCTGTGTGTACTGTTTGGGTGCTGTACATTTACAGGATTCATGCTTGATTTGCCATGCTTTTAATAGTCAGGGGATTGTTGAAAGTTCTTTTTTTCTGAGACACTGGAAGGAAAACAGAGTTCCCCAAAAGCTTCTCAATCTCCTAAATCGGACAAGTCTCATAAGAGAGCTTCTTCACCTCCAGCCTCTGAGCCATCA